>NC_053028.1:495366330-495487461 GCF_003073215.2 Triticum urartu | reverse complement strand
GATGGCCCAATCCTTTTGTAGCAAAGGACAAGCCGGAACAAACTCTTATAATAGGAAAAGCGCTCCCGAGGACACATGGGAATATCGTCAAGCTAGTTTTCATCACGTTCATATGATTCGCGTTCGATACTTTGATAATTTGATATGTGGGTGGACCGGTGCTTGGGTGCTGTTCTTACTTGAGCAAGCATCCCACTTATGATTAACCTCTATTGCAAGCATCCGCCACTACAACAAAAGTATTAAGGTAAACCTAACCATAGCATGAAACATATGGATCCAAATCAGCCCCTTACGAAGCAACGCATAAACTAGGGTTTAAGCTTCTGTCACTCTAGCAACCCATCATCTACTTATTACTTCCCAATGCCTTCCTCTAGGCCCAAATAATGGTGAAGTGTTATGTAGTCGACGTTCACATAACACCACTAGAGGCTAGACAACATACATCTTATCAAAATATCAAACGAATACCAAATTCACATGACTACTAATAGCAAGACTTCTCCCTTGTCCTCAGGAACAAACGTAATTACTCACAAAGCATATTCATGTTCATAATCAGAGGGGTAATAATATGCATATAGGATCTGAACATATGATCTTCCACCAAATAAACCAACTAGCATCAACTACAAGGAGTAATCAACACTACTAGCAACCTGCTAGCACCAATCCCGGGCTTTGAGACAAGAATTGGATACAAGAGATGAACTAGGGTTTGGAGATGAGATGGTGCTGGTGAAGATCTTGATGGAGATTGCCCTCTCCCGATGAGAGGAGCGTTGGTGATGACGATGGTGATGATTTCCCCCTCCCGGAGGGAAGTATCCCCGGCAGAACAGCTCTGCCGGAGCTCTAGATTGGTTCCGCCAAGGTTCCGCCTCGTGGAGGCGAAGTCTCGTCCCGAAAGGTTCCTTCCTTTTTTTCTCATCGAAAGACTTCATATAGGAGAAGATGGATGTCGGAGACCCACCAGGGGGCCCACGAGGTAGGGGGGCGCGCCCTAGGAGGGGGCGGCGCCCCCCACTCTCATGAGCAGGGTGTGGGCCCCCTGGCCTTCATCTTTGGCGAGGATTTTTATTTTTTTATTTTAAGATGTTCCGTGGAGTTTTAGGAATTTTGGAGTTGCGCATAATAGGTCTTCTAATATTTGCTCGTTTTCCAGCCCCGAATTCCAGCTGCCGGCATTCTCCCTCTTCATGTAAACCTTGTAAAATAAGAGAGAATAGCCATAAGTATTGTGACATAAAGTGAAATAACAGCCCATAATGCAATAAATATCGATATAAAAGCATGATGCAAAATGGACGTATCAGCGCCCCCCATGGGCTGGTCTGAATTGGACTACGAGGGGGCGGCAGCCCCCTCTTTCCTTCTCCCTCTCCCTCTCCTTCCTTCTTCTCCTACATGGACTAGGAAAGGGGGAAACCTACTCCTACTAGGAGTAGGAATCCCCCCTTTGGGCGCGCCCCTTGAGGCCAGCCCTCCTCCTCCTCCCCTCCTTTGTATACGGTGCAGGGGGCACCCCATAGACACATAAGTTGATGTTTAGCCGTGTGTGGTGCCCCCTCCACAGTTTTACACCTCGGTCATATTGTCGTAGTGCTTAGGCAAAGCCCTGCATCGGTAACTTCATTATCACCGTCAGTGCCGTCATGCTGACGAAACTCTCCCTCGACCTCAGCTGGATCTAGAGTTCGAGGGATGTTGCCGAGCTGAACATGTGCAGATCGCGAAGGTGCTGTGCGTTCGGTAATTGATCGGTTGGATCGCGAAGATGTTTGACTACATCAACCACATTATTCAACGCTTTCGCTTTCGGTCTACGAGGGTACGTAGACACACCCTCCCCTCTTGTTGCTATGCATCTCCTAGATAGATCTTGCGTGATCATAGGAATTTTTTTGAAATACTGCGTTCCCCAACAGTGGCATCAGAGCCAGGTCTATGCGTAGATGTTATATGCACGAGTAGAACACAAAGGAGTTGTGGGCGTGGGTATATACATATTGCCTACTGTCACTAGTTGTTTCTTGATTTGGCGGTATTGTTGGATGAAGCGGCACGGACCGACATTACATGACCACGTTCATGAGACTGGTTCTACCGACGTGCTTTGCACACAGGTGGCTGGCGGGTGTCGGTTTCTCCAACTTTAGTTGAATCGGATTCAATGAACATGGTTCTTTCTGAAGATCAAAAAGCAATCACTATACCACATTGTGGTTTTTGATGCGTAGGTAAGAACAGTTCTTGCTAAGCCTGTAGTAGCCACGTAAAACTTGCAACAACAAAGTAGAGGACGCTAACTTGTTTTTGCAGGGCATGTTGTGATGTGATATGGTCAAGATGTGATTATATAATTTATTGTATGAGATGATCATGTTTTGTAACACATTTATTGGCAACTGACAGGAGCCATATGGTTGTCGCTTTATTGTATGAAATGCAATCGCCATGTAATTGCTTTAGTTTATCACTAAGCGGTACCGATAGTCATAGAAGCATTAGTTGGCGAGACGACAATGATGCTATGGTGGAGATCAAGGTGTCAAGCCGGTGACGATGGTGATCATGATGGTGCTTTGGAGATGGAGATCAAAGGCACAAGATGATGATGGCCATATCATATCACTTATATTGATTGCGTGTGATGTTTATCCTTTATGCATCTTATTTTGCTTAGTACGGCGGTAGCATTATAAGATGATCTCTCACTAAATTTCAAGGTATAAGTGTTCTCCCTTAGTATGCACCGTTGCTACAGTTCGTCGTGCCGAGACACCACGTGATGATCGGGTGTGATAAGCTCTACGTTCACATACAACGGGCGCAAGCCAGTTTTGCACAAGCAGAATACTCGGGTTAAACTTGATGAGCCTAGCATATGCAGATATGGCCTCAGAACACTGAGACAGAAAGGTCGGGCATGAATCATATAGAAGATATGATCAACATAGTGATGTTCACCATTGAAAACTACTCCATCTCACGTGATGATTGGACATGGTTTAGCTGATATGGATCACGTGATCACTTAGATGATCAGAGGGATGTCTATCTAAGTGGGAGTTCTTAAGTAATATGATTAATTAAACTTTAATTTATCATTAACTTAGTCTTGGTAGTTTTTGCATATCTATGTTGTAGATCAATAGCTCGCGTATAGCTCCCCTATTTTATTTTTGATATGTTCCTATAGAAAAATAAGTTGAAAGATGATAGTAGCAAGGATGCGGACTAGGTCCATGATTTGAGGATTATCCTCATTGCTGCACAGAAGAATTATGTCCTTGATGCACTGCTAGGTGACGGACCTATTGCAAGAGTAGATGCAGACGTTATGAACGTTTGGCAAGCTCGGTATGATAACTACTTGATAGTTTAGTGCGCCATGCTTTACGGCTTAGAACCGGGACTTCAAAAACGTTTTGAACGCCACAGAGCATATAATATGTTCCAAGATCTAAAATTGGTATTTCGGACTCATGCCCGAGTCGAGAGGTATGAGACCTCTGACAAGTACTTTGCCTACAAGATGGAGGAGAATAGCTCAGCTAGTGAGCATGTGCTCACAATGTCTGAGTGCTACAATCACTTGAATCAAGTGGGAGTTAATCTTCCAGATAAGATAGTGATTGGCAGAGTTCTCTAGTCACTAGCACCAAGTTACTAGAACTTCATGATGAACTAAAATATGCAAGGGATAACAAAAACGATTCCCAAGCTCTTCGCGATGCTGAAATTGGCGAAGGTAGAAATCAAGAAAAAGCATCAAGTGTTGATGGTTGACAAGACACTAGTTTCAAGTAAAAGGGCAAGGGAAAGAAAGGGAACTTCAAGAAGAATGGCAAGCAAGTTGCCACTCCCATGAAGAAGCCCGAAGATAGACCTAAGCCTGAAACTGAGTGCTTCTACTACAAAGGGAATGGTCACTGGAAGCGGAACTACCCCAAATACTTGGCGGATAAGAAGGATGGAAAAGTGAACAAAAGTATATTTGATATACATGTTATTGATGTGTACTTTACTAGTGTTCATAGTAACCCCAGGGTATTTGATACCGGTTCAGTTGCTAAGATTAGTAACTCGAAACCGGAGTTGCAAAATGAACAAAGACTAGTTAAGGGCAAGGTGACGATGTGTTTTGGAAATGATTCCAAGGTTGATAAGATCACCATCGCACACTCCTTTTACCTTCGGGATTAGTGTTGAACCTAAAATAAATGTTATTTGGTGTTTGCGTTGAGCATGAATATGATTGGATCATGTTTATTGCAATACGATTATTCATTTAAGTCAAAGAATAATTGTTGTTCTATTTACATGAATAAAACCTTCTATGGTCAGACACTTAATATAAATGGTTTATTGAATCAAGATCGTAGTGATACACATATTCATAATATTGATGCCAAAAGATGCAAAGTTGATAATGATAGTGCAACATACTTGTGGCACTGCCGTTTAGGTCATATTGGTGTAAAGCGCATGAAGAAACACCATGCGGATGGGCTTTTGGAATCACTTGATTATGAATCATTTGATGCTTGCGAACCATGCCTCATGGGAAAGATGACTAAGACTCCATTCTCCGAAACAATGGAGCGAGCCACTGACTTATTGGAAATAATACATACCCATGTATGCGGTCCGATGAGTGTTGAGGCTCGCGGCGGGTATCGTTATTTTCTGACCTTCACAGATGATTTGAGAAGATATGAGTATATCTACTTAATGAAACATAAGTCTGAAACGTTTGAAAAGTTCAAAGAATTTCATAGTGAAATGGAGAATCATCGTAACAAGAAAATAAAGTTACTATGATCTGATTGTGGAGACGAAATATTTGAGTTACGAGTTTGACCTTCAGTTGAAACAATGTCGAATAGTTTCACAACTCACGCCACCTGGAACACCACATTGTAATGGTATGTCCGAACGTCTTAACCATACTTTACTAGATATGGTGCAATCTATGATGTCTCTTACCGATTTACCACTATCATTTTGGGGCTATGCATTAGAGACAGTTGCATTCACGTTAAATAGGGAACCATCTAAAAATCCATTGAAATGACACCGTATGAACTGTGGTTTAGCAAGAAACCTAAGTTGTGGTTTATTAAAGTTAGGGGTTGCGATGCTTATGTGAAAAAGTTTCAGCCTGATAAGCTCAAACCCAAATCAAAGAAGTGTGTCTTCATAGGATACCCAAAGGAAACTGTTGGGTACACCTTCTATCCTGTAGCGACCAGACCTCAACCAGTCTGGTCTCTGTGCTCCGGTGTCATCCCTGGATCAGTAATGCTGACACCACACAGTACTCGGAGGATTTATAGCAGAGTAGCAATCACACACTTTATTACATCGAGTGTCTCATAATAGAACTTATCACAATAAATATGGCTTAAGGCCATCTAATAACGATAACAGCGGAAGGCTTGGAAGATAAGTGAGTCCATCAACTCCAACGGCATCACTGAGTATAGAACCACGACCTAAAAACTCCTTAATCGTCGTCTGAAAAGTCTGCAACATTAACGTTGCAGCCCGAAACGGGTCAGCACATGGAATATGCTGGCAATGTAACACATAGAGAGTAATGGAATGAAACAGCTATACTATATGCATAGTTGGCTGGTGGAAAGCTCTATGGTTACAGTTTTGCGGAAAGCCAATTTTTCCCTACTTCAAGGAATAATTTTATTTAACTATCATGGTAGTTGTTAAACATTGAGAATGCTTGACAGCATTCTCAATCCCAATTAAGCATCATCATTAAACATAACCCAACAAATTAATTTAGAGTAACATGTTGAGATTCACATGATAATCCAAGTACTAGATACTCAAGATGTCCATAACCGGGGACACGGCTAACCATGATTAGTTTATTACACTCTGCAGAGGTTTGCGCACTTTTCCCCACAAGACTCGATCGCCTCCGTTTGGTTTCTCGCACTACATGGTGTTTGAGAAGACGGATGACCGAGACATAGTCTTTCAGAAGCGCTAGCACCTTATCGGATAGACCGTACCACCTACATCCCCTACATCTGCTAGTCTACCACTGTAAGAGTTCGCCAACTTAGTCAACTATGCTAGAGCCCATAATAGCTTGTGGCTGCACACGGAAGTTTCTAGTATGAATAGTCTCATGATCCCTTTGAGCTTGGGTGGCGGTCCAAAAGAAAACAGGCAAGTCCTGGAATACCCAGGTGCCTCAATCCACCCAGATGTGTGTTTAAGTTGCCACCTTAGATAAACCATTAATTAACAATCTCACATCTGTCATGGATATCACTCACCCAATCCACGTCTACTAGCATAGCATGGCATAATAAGCAAACGTAGAAGTAACTCCCAAAGGTTTGATAATAAACAGGTAATAGGTACTACCTCATCTACTTCCCATCCCACAATTTAATTAGATCCTAATCATGCAATGTGTGAGGATTGATCTAATGCAATAAAACTGGGTAGTGAAAAGGTATGATCAAAGTGTTACTTGCCTTGCTGATGATCCGCGAAACCTAAGATTCGAAGTAACAAGCGGCGCACTCCGGGTATCTATCGCAAACAAACAAACAAGCATACAATAAGTACTCATCTAATGCACAGGTAAAACTCAAATAAGAGATCTAACCAGAAGGTTCAACTTAAGAACTCCGGTTGGCAAAAAGAATCAAATCGAACAAAGCAACGAAAGTCAAACGGCGAAAGAAAACAACTTCGTTCTAGTAATCTGGATCTAGGGCAAATTTTACAGTAGCAAAATCTTGTTTAAGTTGGTTAAACGGAATAGAGGGTTTCGAGACGAAACTCTAGGCGCTTGAATCGCCTGATTCCGATAAACGAGCGAAAAGTTATACTAAAACGAAAATCGATCAGGAATCGCGATCAGAAAAATCGTGGATTTAATCCGAGAAAAAGAAAAACGACGAACGCTCGCTAGAACGAACGAACGGACGAACACTCGCTATTTAAATATATCGGAAAAACAGATCTATTTAAAAAAACCGAATCTAAAAAAAACCGACGGAAAAACCGAACGGTTTTTCGAAAAAAACAAAAAAAAACGGCACGGATGTCGAGGCGGCGGCGAACCTCGGCAAGCGTCCGGCGGCGGCGAGGCGGCGGCGGCGGCTGGGGCTGGGGCGCGACGGCTAGGGTTTGGCTGGGGCTGGGGCTGGGCCTCCCCCGGCTTATAAAGGCTAGCCGGGCCGGAGTCCTAGTGGGACACGTCCCGTAGGTCGGTTCATTTTTTTAGTTTTTAATATTACGCGCAGAAGAAAAATAAAAAGAAATACTAAACGGACTCCAAAAATTCGAAATAAATTTTCACGGGCTTCTAAAATCAAGCCGCACAAGGTGAACATTTATTTTGGACTAAATGCAATTTTGAAAAACGCACATTTTTCCTAATTCACATAACACCGAAAACTCCGAAATAAAATCTTTTTGATTTTATTATTAAATCCTCAATATTTCTCTATTTTGGGAAAGTCATTTTATTCCCTCTCTCATATTTTTGTAATAGAAATAATTGATGATAAAATAAATAAAATCAAATGATCCTATTCTCAAAATTTGAGAAAACTCAAATATGAAAATAACGAAATCCCCAACTCTCTCCGTGGGTCATTGAGTTGCGTAGAATTTCTAGGATCAACCAAAATGCAAAATAAAATATGATATGCAATGATGATCTAATGTATAACATTCCAAATTGGAAATTTGGGATGTTACAAACCTACCCCCCTTAAGATGAATCTCGCCCTCGAGATTCGGGTTGGCTAGAAAATAGGTGAGGGTAGTCTTTGAGCAAATCTTCCTCTCGTTCCCAGGTGGCTTCATCCTCCGTGTGGTGGCTCCACTGAACTTTGCAAAACTTGACAACCTTGCTGCGGGTGACTCGACTGGCAAACTCGAGAATCTTAATTGGTTTCTCCTCGTAGGTTAAATCGTTATCCAACTGAATAGTTTCCATGGGCACTGTGTCTCTCAATGGTATGTCCGCCATCTCCGTGTGACATTTCTTTAACTGAGAAACATGGAACACATCATGAACTCCTGACAATCCTTCGGGCAATTCCAACTTGTAGGCCACTTCTCCCATACGCTCCAAAACTCGATATGGTCCTACAAATCGTGGTGCTAACTTCCCTTTAACTCCAAAACGCTTTGTTCCCCGAAGTGGAGATACTCGAAGATAAGCTCTGTCTCCAACTTCGTAAACTGTCTCCTTGCGTTTAGAATCTGCATAACTTTTCTGTCTGGACTGGGCTACCTTGAGCCTATCGCGAATCAACTTCACCTTCTGTTCAGACTCTTTAATCAAGTCAGGTCCAAACAACTGGCGGTCTCCAACTTCGTCCCATGACAACGGTGTCCTGCACCTCCTTCCGTACAAAGCTTCGAAAGGGGCCATCTTTAAACTGGTTTGGTAACTGTTGTTGTAAGAGAACTCTGCATATGGCAAATTATCGTCCCAACTAGATCCATAATCTAGCGCACAAGCTCTCAGCATATCCTCCAAAATCTGATTGACTCTCTCGGTCTGTCCATCTGTCTTTCTAGTGGTGGCCTACAGTGCTTCTGATACCATCTCTGTAGCCCAGACCTCAAATAGTCTGATCTCTGTGCTCCGGTGTCATCCCTGGATCAGTAATGCTGACACCACACAGTACTCGAGGATTTATAGCAGAGTAGCAATCACACACTTATTACATCGAGTGTCTCAAAAGAGAACTTATTACAATAAATATGGCTTAAGGCCATCTAATAACGATAACAGCGGAAGGCTTGGAAGATAAGTGAGTCCATCAACTCCAACGGCATCACTGAGTATAGAACCACGACCTAAACTCCTTAATCGTCGTCTGAAAAGTCTGCAACATTAACGTTGCAGCCCGAAAACGGGTCAGCACATGGAATATGCTGGCAAGGTAACACATAGAGAGTAATGGAATGAAACAGTATACTATATGCATATTTGGCTGGTGGAAAGCTCTATGGTTAATGTTTTGCATAAAGCCAATTTTTCCCTACTGGAAAGGAATAAATTTAATTACTATCATGGTGGTTGTTAAACATTGAGAATGGTTGACAGCATTCTCAATCCCAATTAAGCATCATCATTAAACATAACCCAACAAAATTAGTTTAGAGTAACATGTTGAGATTCACATGAAAATCCAGGTACTAGATACTCAAGATGTCCATAACCGGGGACACGGCTAACCATGATTAGTTTGTTACACTCTGCAGAGGTTTGCGCACTTTTCCCCACAAGACACGATCGCCTCCGTTTGTTTTTCTTGCACTACATGGTGTTTGAGAAGACGGATGACCGAGACATAACCTTTCAGGAGCGCTTACGATCGGGTAGACCGCACCACCTACATCCCCTACATCTGCTAGTCTACCACTATAAGAGTTCGCACGACTTAGTCAACTATGCTAGAGCCCATAATAGCTTGTGGCTGCACACGGAAGTTTCTAGTATGAATAATCTCATGATCCCTTTGAGCCTGGGTGGCGGTTCAAAAGAAAACAGGCAAGTCCTGGAATACCCAGGTGCCTCAATCCACCCAGATGTGTGTTTAAGTTGCCACCTTAGATAAACCATTAATTAACAATCTCACATCTGTCATGGATTTCACTCACCCAATCCACGTCTACTAGCATAGCACGGCATAATAAGCAAACGTAGAAGTAACTCCCAAAGGTTTGATAATAAACAGGTAATAGGTACTACCTCAACTACTTCCCATCCCACAATTTAATTAGATCCTAATCATGCAATGTGTGAGGATTGATCTAATGCAATAAAACTGGGTAGTAGGAAAGGTATGATCAAAGTGTTACTTGCCTTGCTGATGATCCGGGAAACCTAGCGATTCGAAGTAACAAGCGGCGCACTCCGGGTATTCTATCGCAGACAAACAAACAAGCATACAATAAGTACTCATCTAATGCACGGGTAAAACTCAAATAAGAGATCTAACCAGAAGGTTCAACTTAAGAACTCCGGTTAGCAAAAAGAATCAAATCGAACGAAGCAACAAAAATCAAACGGCGAAAGAAAACAACTTCGTTCTACTAATCTGGATCTAGGGCAAATTTTATAGTAGAAAAATCTTGTTTAAGTTGGTTAAACGGATATAGGGTTTCAAGACGAAACTCCAGGCGCTTGAATCGCCTGATTCTGATAAACGAGCGAAAAGTTATACTAAAACGAAAATCGGATCAAGAATCGCGATCAGAAAAATCGCGGATTTAATCCGAGAAAAAGAAAAACGACGAACTTCGCTAGAACGAACGAACGGACGAACGCTTGTTATTTAAATAAACCGGAAAAACCGATCTATTTAAAAAAACTGAATAAAAAAACCGACGAAAAAACCAACGGAAAACCGATCGGTTTTCTAAAAAAAACGGGCACGGATTTCGAGGCGGCGGCGAACCTCGGCGAGCGTGCGGGCGGGACAGCGGCCGGGCAGGCGGCGGTGGCGGCGGCGGGGTCGGGCAGCTGGGGCGGCTCGGGCGGCTCGGGGCTAGGGTTCCCCCGGGGCTGGGCCGGCTTATAAAGCCACCTTGGGCCGGAGTTCTAGCCGGACACGGCCCGTAGGTCGGTTCATTTTTTTTAACGCACAGAAGAAAAATAAAAAGAAAAACTAAATGGACTCCAAAAATTCCGAAATAAATTTTCACGGGCTTCTAAAATCAAGCCGCACAAAGTGAACATTTATTTGGGACCTAAATGCAATTTTGAAAAATGCACATTTTTCCTAAATTCAAATAAAACACCGAAAAACTCCGAAATAAAATCTTATTTGATTTTATTATTTGATCCTCAATATTTCTTTGTTTTGGGAAAGTCATTTTATTCCCTCTCTCATATTTTTGTAATAGAAATAATTGATGATAAAATAAATAAAATCAAATGATCCTATTCTCAAAATTTGAGAAAACTCAAATATGAAAATAACGAAACCCCCAACTCTCTCCGTGGGTCCTTGAGTTGCTTAGGATTTCTAGGATCAACCAAAATGCAAAATAAAATATGATATGCATAGATGATCTAATTTATAACATTCCAAATTGAAAATTTGGGATGTTACAAACCTACCCCCCTTAAGATGAATCTCGCCCTCGAGATTCGGGTTGGCTAGAAAATAGGGGAGGGTGGTCCTTGAGAAAATCTTCCTCTCGTTCCCAGGTGGCTTCATCCTCCGTGTGGTGGCTCCACTGAACCTTGCAAAACTTGATAACCTTGCTGCGAGTAACTCGGCTGGCAACTCGAGAATCTTAACGGGTCTCTCCTCATAGGTCAAGTCGTTATCCAACTGAATAGTTTCCAATGGCACTGCGTCTCTCAAAGGTATGTCAGCCATCTCCGTGTGGCACTTCTTTAACTGAGAAACGTGGAACACATCATGAACTCCTGACAATCCTTCGGGCAATTCCAACTTGTAGGCCACTTCTCCCATACGCTCCAAAACTCGATATGGTCCTACAAATCGTGTTGCTAACTTCCCTTTAACTCCAAAATGCTTTGTTCCCCGAAGTGGAGATACTCAAAGATAAGCTCTATCTCCCACTTCGTAAACTGTCTCCTTACGTTTAGAATCTGCATAACCTTTCTGCCTGGACTGGGCTACCTTGAGCCTATCGCGAATCAACTTCACCTTCTGTTCAGACTCTTTAATCAAGTCAGGTCCAAACAACTGGCGGTCTCCAACTTCGTCCCATGATAACGGTGTCCAGCACGCCTTCTGTACAAAGCTTTGAAAGGGTCCATCTTTAAACTGGTTTGGTAACTGTTGTTGTAAGAGAACTCTGCATATGGCAAATTATCGTCCCAACTAGATCCGTAATCTAGCGCACAAGCTCTCAGCATATCCTCCAAAATCTGATTGACTCTCTCGGTCTGTCCATCTATCTGTGGATGAAAAGCTGTACTGAATTCTAACATGGTACCCAAAGTTTCATGCAACTGCTTCCAGAACTTTGAGGTAAACTGGGTTCCTCTATCTGATAGGATACTCCTTGGAACTCCATGCAAACATACGATCCTGGTCATATATATCTTTGCCAACTTAGCACTGTTGTAAGTGGTCTTTACCAGGATGAAATGAGCTACTTTCGTCAATCGATCAACTACAACCCAAATTGAGTCATAGCCTGAACGGGTCCTGGGTAATCCCGTGATAAAATCCATGCCTAGCTTATCCCACTTCCATTCGGGTATCGGCAATGGTTGTAACAATCCTGCTGGCTTTTGATGCAACTGCTTCCAGAACTTTGAGGTAAACTGGGTTCCTCTATCTGATAGGATACTCCTTGGAACTCCATGCAAACATACGATCATGGTCATATATATCTTTGCCAACTTAGCACTGTTGTAAGTGGTCTTTACCAGGATGAAATGAGCTACTTTCGTCAATCGATCAACTACAACCCAAATTGAGTCATAGCCTGAACGGGTCCTGGGTAATCCCGTGATAAAATCCATGCCCAGCTTATCCCACTTCCATTCGGGTATCGGCAATGGTTGTAACAATCCTGCTGGCTTCTGATGCTCTGGCTACATAGCCTCTCGGAACTATTTCCAAAAATAGTTCAAGATGGTTTTCTGCTAACTCCTTGGGTATTTCTCCCGTCATTAACATATTGACATGGCTCTTACGGCTTAAGGCATCAGCTACTACATTAGCCTTTCCGGGATGGTAATGCAGTTTCATATCATAATCCTTGATGAGCTCCAACCATCTCCTTTGCCTGAGATTCAACTCCTTCTGTGTGAAAATGCACTTCAAACTCTTATGATCCGTGTACACCTCACAATGGTTTCCAATGAGGAAATGCCTCCATGTTTTCAAAGCATGCACTACGGCTGCTAACTCCAAATCATGCGTGGCATAATTCAACTCATGAGGCTTTAGTTGTCTTGAGGCATATGAAACAACTCTCCCTTCCTGCATAAGCACTGCTCCAAGTCCTCGACGTGAAGCGTTGCAATACACCTCATAATCTTTGGTCTGGTCTGGCAAAATCAACACTGGTGAGGTAACCAAACGTTTCTTCAACTCTTGGAAACTAGCCTCACATTCCTTCATCCATATGAACTTGGTATCTTTCTTTAACAACTCAGTCATAGGCTTCGCAATATTTGAGAAATTCTCAATAAATATCTGGTAGTACCCTGCGAGTCCAAGAAAACTCCGGATCTCCCCAGCGGTAGTTAGTGCTTCCCACTTGGTCACGGTATCAACTTTAGTGGGATCAACTGCTATACCTTCTCCAGATATAACGTGTCCGAGGAATCCTACTTCCTTCAACCAAAACTCACATTTGCTGAACTTGGCATATAATTGATGTTCTCTGAGCTTTCCAAGTACCAAACGCAAATGTTCCTTATGTTCCTCTTCATTCTTTGAGTAAACCAGGATATCATCAATGAACACCACGACGAACTTATCCAGAAACTCCATAAACACTTTGTTCATCATGTTCATAAAATAGGCAGGTGCGTTAGTCAGACCAAATGACATAATGGTATACTCGTACAGCCCATACCTGGTGGTAAAAGCTGTCTTCAGAATATCCTGTTCTTGAATCTTCAACTGGTGGTACCCTGATCATAGATCGATCTTGGAAAATACCTTAGCTCCTTGCAATCGATCGAACAGATCATTGATCATCGGTAGTGGGTACTTGTTCTTGATCGTTACTTCATTCAATACTCGATAATCAACAACCATCCTTAACGATCCATCCTTCTTCTCCACTAGAAGTACCGGCGATCCCCAAGGTGAAGAACTTGGGCGAATATATCCCTTATCCAGTAACTCCTTAATCTGCTTCTTAATTTCCACCAAATCCTTTGCTGGCATCCTATATGGTCTCTTTGATATTGGCCCTGTGCCTGGCAATAGCTCAATCAAAAACTCAATATCTCTATCCGGTGGCATGCCTGGCAACTCCTCTGGAAATACTTCAGGGAAATCCCTTACCACTAGTACTTCCTCCTGCACAACTCCTGTTAGGCAATTTACTTGAGTCCTCTTTGGCACATGCCGGGATACATACTTGATCCTTCTCCCTTCTGGGGTGGTAAGCAAAATTGACTTACTAGCACATTCAATATTCCCTTCATACTTTGATAACCAATCCATGCCTAATATCACATCCAATCCTTGGGATTCCAATACTATTAGGTCTAAGGGAAAAACATAGTTACCAATCCTTAATGGTAACCGATCACACCATAGACTAGCCATATATTCTGCTCCAGGCGAGGTTACTAACATGGGTGACCTAAGGGCTTGGATTGATAGGTTATACTTATCCACAAATCCCCTTGAGATATATGAATGTGATGCACCAGTGTCAAAAAGAACGAGTGCAGTAAATGACTTAACCAAAAACTTACCTATTACTGCACCAGGCTGAGCTTCAACCTCCTCCACGCTAACGTGGTTCACCTGTCCCCTGTTGAAAGGGTTCGGCTTCTTCCCAGAACTTCCATTGCCATTTTGGCCTTCTGGACATTCATTAGCATAGTGTCCGGTCTTCTGACACTTAAAGCAAGTGACTTGGCTCAGGTCCTTCTTGGCTGGGGTTGATGGGTTGGTGCGATTCTGGCCGTTGCTTCCTCCATTGCCATTACCATTCTTGATGCCATTGTGATTGTGCGAGCTACCTCCTCCATGGGTATGCTGAAAATGTCCTCCCGGTCTAGGGGTAAAACGTGGCTTCTGCTGAGCTCCTGAAGTGTACTTTCCTTGTCCATATTTCCTCTTGCGATTCTCAATTTGCTTCTGCTTCCCTTCAATCATAAGAGCACGATCTACCAACTCCTGGTAGTTGTTTAAGGTGGCTACCATCAACTGCATGCTCAACTCATCATTCAGTCCTTCCAGAAACTTCTCCTGCTTAGCTGCATCCGTAGCAACGTCATCTGGTGCATAACGTGCTAACTTACTAAAGTCCTCCATATACTGGCCAACTGTCCGTCCTCCTTGGTGCAAGTTGCGAAACTCACGCTTCTTCATGGCCATAGCTCCTGCTGAAAATGGGCAGTACGAAAAGCCTGCTGAAACTGGTCCCATGTGACAGTGTCGACAGGGAAAGTGGCTGTGAAATTCTCCCACCATGATGTTGAGGGTCCTGCAAGCTGATGTGCGGCAAACTTCACCTTCTCCGCATCAGTGCATCCTGCTGTGGTCAACTCCCTAGCTGTCTTGCGGAGCCAATCATCTGCTACTATCAGCTCGGTGCTACTGGAAAACACCGGCGGATTCAGCCTAAGAAATCGGGCTAAGTGATCAACAGGTGGTGGTGGTGGTGGGTTGTTGTTGTTGTTCCCTTGATTCTGATTCTGGATTAGCAACTGCATCAATGTGTTCTGCTGCTGGATCAATAGGGTGAGCTCCGGTGGAAAGGCAAATCCGGGGTCACGTCTCAGAGGCATCTGAGGGGTTTAGAAAAGATGAGATGTAAGAATAGAGGGGGTCTAAAGAGAAAACACTACCCATATGCACATGAGGCAAAAACAAACAATTCACTTCATTCAATCAAACAAGGGCATACAATCGATCTATCTATCGCAAAAGTGCTTGGACTACTATATTTACATGGTGGACTACTACTGATGAGGTGGTCTACTAGAAATATTCTTCGGTTGTAGACTCCATGATATCAGCTCCAGCTTCATCAACATAGTCATCATCGCTACTATCTGGATCCGAGTCGGTGTCGTCGTTGATGATGTAGTCTTCCGGGCTAATCTCCTTGGGTTCTTCGTCTTCCTCCACTGGTGTAGGGCCTCCCATAAATATTCCAATCTTCCTGATCAGGTCGTCATTCTTCTCCACCAATACTTTAATTTCCTCTTCATAATCTTCACGTGTAGCCTTGAGTTCTTCCTCCAGTTCCTTGATTCTAGTCTTAGCCTTCTTCAGATCTATCATGTCGGCACACATCTGGTTCTCCTGCGTCGAATGTGCTGGTTTAACTCCTGGATAAAAGCTGTGATTGATCTATCCTTCCTGGTGCTGATCATCTCCCAGTGCTCATCTCGGCGCCCACAAATCTGGTAGATAGTATCCTTGAGATCCTTGCGGTAGACTTCTCCAATGCGTCCCATGGCGATGTGAGCTGCCATGCTCTTTCCTAGACTCCAAGTTGGTGCATCAAAAGAAAACTCTATGGGCTCAGTGACTGGCATGAACGTCCTTCCTGGAACTTGAACTTGAATCATCCAGCGCTCTTCTTTAGGTAAAGTGGCGTTGTAGGTTCCGGTGAAGCTTGGTACTCCTATATTCAGGTATCTAGTGACTTCCTTCAGGTGACGTCCAAAGGGTGTATCTTCATCCGGTTGCGTGAACTTGTTCCTTGCATCCGCCATCCTAAAGAGTAGAAAAGATGAGAAGTCAGAAGAGAAGAGAGTGAAAAGTGATCTAGGTCTTTTAGCTTAGTGGTCGTGTCCTACAGTCAGCGTGTGCTCTGATACCATCTCTGTAGTGACCAGACCTCAAACAGTCTGATCTCTGTGCTCCGGTGTCATCCCTGGATCAGTAATGCTGACACCACACAGTACTCAGAGGATTTATAACAGAGTAGCAATCACACACTTATTACATCGAGTGTCTCAAAAGAGAACTTATTACAATAAATATGGCTTAAGGCCATCTAAATACGATAACAGCGGAAGGCTTGGAAGATAAGTGAGTCCATCAACTCCAACGGCATCACTGAGTATAGAACCACGACCTAAAAACTCCTTAATCGTCGTCTGAAAAGTCTGCAACATTAACGTTGCAGCCCGAAATGGGTCAGCACATGGAATATGCTGGCAATGTAACACATAGAGAGTAATGGAATGAAACAGCTATACTATATGCATATTTGGCTGGTGGAAAGCTCTATGGTTACAGTTTTGCGTAAAGCCAATTTTTCCCTACTTCAAAGGAATAAAGTTTATTTTATCTATCATGGTAGTTGTTAAACATTGAGAATGGTTGACAGCATTCTCAATCCCAATTAAGCATCATCATTAAACAAAACCCAAAAAAATTAATTTAGAGTAACATGTTGAGATTCACATGAAAATCCAGGTACTAGATACTCAAGATGTCCATAACCGGGGACATGGCTAATCATGATTAGTTTATTACACTCTGCAGAGGTTTGCGCACTTTTCCCCACAAGACTCGATCGCCTCCGTTTGGTTTCTCGCAGTACAAGGTGTTTGAGAAGACGGATGACCGAGACATAGTCTTTCAGAAGCGCTAGCACCTTACGATCGGGTAGACCATACCACCTACATCCCCTACATCTGCTAGTCTACCACTGTAAGAGTTTGCACGACTTAGTCAACTATGCTAGAGCCCATAATAGCTTGTGGCTGCACACGGAAGTTTCTAGCATGAATAATCTCATGATCCCTTTGAGCCTGGGTGGCGTTCCAAAAGAAAACAGGCAAGTCCTGGAATACCCAGGTGCCTCAATCCACCCAAATGTGTGTTTAAGTTGCCACCTTAGATAAACCATTAATTAACCAAACTCACATCTGTCATGGATTTCACTCACCCAATCCACGTCTACTAGCATAGCATGGCATAATAAGCAAATGTAGAAGTAACTCCCAAAGGTTTGATAATAAACAGGTAATAGGTACTACCTCAACTACTTCCCATCCCACAATTTAATTAGATCCTAATCATGCAATGTGTGAGGATTGATCTAATGCAATAAAACTGGGTAGTAGGAAAGGTATGATCAAAGTGTTACTTGCCTTGTTGATGATCCGGGAAACCTAGCGATTCGAAGTAACAAGCGGCGCACTCCGGGTATTCTATCGCAGACAAACAAACAAGCATACAATAAGTACTCATCTAATGCACGGGTAAAACTCAACTAAGAGATCTAACCAGAAGGTTCAACTTAAGAACTCCGGTTGGCAAAAAGAATCAAATCGAACGAAGCAACAAAAATCAAACGGCGAAAGAAAACAACTTCGTTCTACTAATCTGGATATAGGGAAAATTTTATAGTAGAAAAATCTTGTTTAAGTTGGTTAAACGGATAGAGGGTTTCGACATGAAACTCTAGGCACTTGAATCGCCTGATTCCGATAAACGAGCGAAAAGTTGTACTAAAACGAAAATCGGATCAGGAATCGCGATCAGAAAAATCGCGGATTTAATCCGAGAAAAAGAAAAACGACGAACGTTCGCTAGAACGAACGAACGGACGAACGCTCGCTATTTAAATAAACAGGAAAAACCGATCTATTTAGAAAAAACTGAATAAAAAACCGACGAAAAAACCGACGAAAAACCGGTCGGTTTTCTAAAAAACCGGGCACGGATTTCGAGGCAGTGGTGAACCTCGGCGAGCGTGCGGGCAGGGCGGCGGCTCCGGCAGGCGGCGGCGGCGGCGGGGTCGAGCGGCTGGGGTGGCTCGGGTGGCTGGGGCGGCTCGGGGCTAGGGTTCCCCCGGGGCTGGCCGGCTTATAAAGCCACCTCGGGCCGGAGTCCTAGCCGGACATGGCTCGTAGGTCGGTTCGTTTTTTTTAACGCGCAGAAGAAAAATAAAAAGAAAAACTAAACGGACTCCAAAAATTCCGAAATAAATTTTCACGGTCTTCTAAAATCAAGCCGCACAAAGTGAACTTTTATTTGGGACCTAGATGCAATTTTGAAAAACGCACATTTTTCCTAAATTCAAATAAAACACCGAAAAACTCTGAAATAAAATCTTATTTGATTTTATTATTTGATCCTCAATATTTCTTTATTTTGGAAAAGTCATTTTATTCCCTCTCTCATATTTTTGTAATAGAAATAATTGATGATAAAATAAATAAAATCAAATGATCCTATTCTCAAAATTTGAGAAAACTCAAATATGAAAATAACGAAACCCCCAACTCTCTCCGTGGGTCCTTGAGTTGCTTAGGATTTCTAGGATCAACCAAAATGCAAAATGAAATATGATATGCATAGATGATCTAATGTATAACATTCCAAATTGAAAATTTGGGATGTTACAACTCAACTCTCTCTCATAGATTTGGCTATGGTGGAAGAAGGATTTGAGTGGAAAGCAACTTGAGGAAGGCTAGGAATCAATGTTCAAATGGTAGGAATGGAATCTCTTGATCTCAACACATGAGTAGGTAGCTCTCTCTCAGAAAATGGGTAGTGGAAGTGTAGGCACGTTCTGATGGCTCTCTTACTGAGTAAGAGGGGTGGAGGGGTATATATAGCCTCCACATGATACCAATCGTTACACACTTTTGACTCAACTCAGTGGCGCCGATCAGAATTCTCGGTGGCACCAACCTATGTAAAATATATGAACACTGGAGGTCTCGGTGGGGCCGACTGGAAACATTTTGGATGGATCGATGTGCAATGGTAGGGCAAAACCTCACTTCGGTGGCACCGATTGCATCATCTCGGTAAGACTGAGATAAGTGCAATAAGCAACGGAAGGTTGGCAAGCCATCTCGGTGGCAACAACTATAAAACTCGATAAGACTGAAATAATTGCAATAGGCAACGGAGAGTTGGAATGTAGGGTTTTGGATAGATTTGGATGAAGAAAGTGGTTGATGATTTTGGAGTAATATCACTAAGCACTTGAGCAAACATATCATTATCAAAACCTCATCCCCTTTTAATAGTATTGGCTTTCCTATGGACTCAATGTGATCTTGGATCACTTAACCAAAAATGTAGAGTCTTAAGCTTTTGCCAATCCATGTCATTAGCATTTTGAGGGGTCCACGATCACTAATCCTTGCCATGCCAATCATTGAACTTCCTGAAATCTTTAACTTGAATGGATATTAGTTCAATGAGATATATGTTGTTATGAATTACCAAAACCACCCGGGGATTAGTTGCACTTTTAACAGGAGTTATGGTCCCTGAAGATTTGGTTTAACCCATGGAAGATGACCCCCTAAAAATGTATTTGTTCAAGTGAAGAACTGTTGGGGAACGTAGTATTTCAAAAAAAATCCTACGATCACGCAAGATCTATCTAGGAGATGCATAGCGACAAGAGGGAAGAGTGTGTCTACGTACCCTCGTAGACCGAAAGCGGAAGCGTTGAATAACGCGGTTGATGTAGTCGAACGTCTTCGCGATCCAACCGATCAAGTACCGAATGCACGGCACCTCCGTCATCTGCACACGTTCCTCTCGGCGACGTCCCTCGAACTCTAGATCCAGCTGAGGCCGAGGGAGGGTTTCGTCAGCACGACGGCGTGTTGACAGTGATGATGAAGTTACCGACACAGGGCTTCGCCTAAGCACTACGACAATATGACCGAGGTGTAAAACTGTGGAGGGGGGCACCGCACACGACTAAAGATCAACTTGTGTGTCTATGGGGTGCCCCTCCCCCGTATATAAAGGAGGGGAGGAGGAGGAGGGCCGGCCTCAAGGGGCACGCCCAAAGGGGGGATTCCTACTCCTAGCAGGAGTAGGTTTCCCCCTTTCCTAGTCTAAGTAGGAGAAGAAGGAAGGAGAGGGAGAGGGAGAAGGAAAAAGGGGGGCGTCGCCCCCTCCTAGTACAATTCGGACCAGCCCATGGGGGGCGCACCGCCACCCCTTGAGGCCCTTCTCTCCTTTCCCGTATGGCCCATTAAGGCCCACTACTCCCCCTGGCGAATTCCCGTAACTCTCCGGTACTCTGAAAAATATCAGAATCACTCGGAACCTTTCCGATGTCCGAATATAGCCTTCCAATATATCGATATTTATGTCTCGACCATTTCGAGACTCCTCTTCATGTCCGTGATCTCATTCGGGACTCCCAACAACCTTCGGTACATCAAATCACATAACTCATAATACAAATCGTCAACGTTAAGCGTGCGGACCCTACGGGTTCGAGAACTATGTAGACATCACCGAGACACATCTCCGGTCAATAACCAATAGCGGAACCTGGATGCTCATATTGGCTCCTACATATTCTACAAAGATCTTTATCGTTCAAACCACATAACAACATATGTTGTTCCCTTTGTCATCGGTATTATCATACCTAGTTCAATCTCATTACCGGCAAGTCTCTTTCCTCGTTCCGTAATGCATCAACCCGTAACTAACTCTTTAGTCACATTGCTTGCAAGGCTTATAGTGATGAGCATTACCGAGAGGGCCCATAGATACCTCTCTGACAATCAGAGTGACAAATCCAAATCTCGATCTATGCCAACTCAACAAACACCATCGGAGACACCTGTAGAGCATCTTTATAATCACCCAGTTATGTTGTGACGTTTGATAGAACACTAAGTGTTCCTCCAGTATTCGGGAGTTGCATAATCTCATAGTTATAGGAACATGTATAAGTCATGAATAAAGCAATAGCAATAAACTAAACGATCATAGTGTTAAGCTAACGGATGGGTCTTGTCCATCACATCATTCTCTAATGATGTGATCCCGTTCATCAAATGACAACACACGTCTATGGTCAGGAAACATAACCATCTTTGATTAATGAGCTAGTCAAGTAGAGGCATACTAGGGACACTTCGTTTGTCTATGTATTCACACATGTACTAAGTTTCCAGTTAATACAGTTCTAGCATGAATAATAAACATTTATCATGATATAAGGAAATATAAATAACAACTTTATTATTGCCTCTAGGGCATATTTCCTTCAGCCTCCCACTTGCACTAGAGTCAATAATCTAGTTCACATCACCATGTGATTTAACACCAATAGTTCACATCTTTATGTGATTAGTTCACATCTCCATGTGACTAATACCCGTAGGGTTTACTAGAGTCAATAATCTAGTTCACATCGCTATGTGATTAACACCCAAAGAGTGATCATGTTTTTCTTGTGAGAGAAGTTTAGTCAACGGGTCTGCCACATTCAGAGCCGTATGTATTTTGCAAATTTTCTATGTCTACAATGCTCTGCATAGAGCTACTCTAGCTAATCGCTCCCATTTTCAATATGTATCTAGATCGAGACTTAGAGTTATCCAGATCGGTGTCAAAGCTTGCATTGACGTAACTCCTTACGACGAACTCTTCGTCACCTCCATAACCGAGAAACATTTACTTATTCCACTAAGGATAATTTTGACCGATGTTCAGTGATCCACTCCTGGATCACTATTGTACCCTGATACGTCTCCAACGTATATATAATTTTTTATTGTTCCATGCTATTATATTATCTATTTTGGATGTTTAATGGGCTTTAATATACACTTTTATATTATTTTTGGGACTAACCTATTAACCGGAGACACAGTGCCAGTTGCTGTTTTTTTGCCTATTCTAGTGTTTGTAGAAAAGGAATATCAAACGGAATCCAAACATAACAAAACCTTCGTGAGGATCTTTTTTGGAACAAACGCATCCAGGAGACTTGAAGTCGAGGTCAAGGAAGCAACGAGACGGCCACGAGGTAGGGAGGCGCGCGCAGGGGGGTAGGCGCGCCCCCACCCTCATGGGCCCCTCGTAGCTCCACCGACCTACTTCTTTCGCCTATATATACTCTTATACCTTGAAAACATCCAGGAGAGCCATGAAACCACTTTTCCACCGCCGCAACCTTCTGTACCTCTGAGATCCCATCTGGGGACCTTTTTCGACGACCTGTCGGAGGGGGATTCGATCACGGTGGTCTTCTACATCAACACCATAGCCTCTCTAATGATGTTTGAGTAGTTTACCACAGACCTCCGGGTCCATAGTTATTAGCTAGATGGCTTCTTCTCTCTCTTTGGTTCTCAATACAAAGTTCTCCTCGATGTTCTTGGAGATCTATTCGACGTAATACTTTTTGCGGTGCGTTTGCCGAGATCCGATGAATTGTGGGTTTATGATCAAGTTTATCTATGAGCAATATTTGATTTTTATCTGAATTCTTATATGCATGATTTGATATCTTTGCAAGTCTCTTCAAATTATCAGTTTGGTTTGGTCTACTAGATTGATCTTTCTTGCAATGGGAGATGTGCTTAGCTTTGGGTTCAATCTTGCGGTGCTCGATCCCAGTGACAAAGGGAACCGACACGTATTGTATTGTTTCCATCGAGTATAAAAATATGGGGTTTATATCATATTGCTTGAGTTTATCCCTCTACATAATGTCATCTTGCCTAATGCATTACTCTGTTGTTATGAACTTAATACTCTAGATGCATGTTGGATAGTGGTCGATGTGTGGAGTAATAGTAGTAGATGCAGAATCATTGTGGTCTACTTGACACGGACGTGATGCCTATGTTTATGATCATGCCTAGATATCTTATAACTATGCGCTTTTCTATCAATTGCTCGTCAGTAATTTGTTCACCCACCGTAATTTATGCTATCTTGAGAGAAGCCACTAGTGAAACCTATGGCCTCGGGGTCTACTTCATATCATATAAGTTTCCGATCTACAATTCTAGTTTACTGTTTATTTTATTTTGCAATCTTTACTTTTCAATATATACAACAAAAATACCAAAAATATTTATCTTATTATCTTTATCGGATCTCACTTTCGTAAGTGACCGTGAAGGGATTGACAACCCCTTTATCGTGTTTGTTGCGAGGTTCTTGTTTGTTTGTGCAGGTACTAGGCGACTTGCATGTAGTCTCTTACTGGATTGATACCTTGGTTCTCAAAATCTGAGGGAAATACTTACGCTACTTTGTTGCATCACTCTTTCCTCTTCAAGGGAAAACCAACGCATGCTCAAGAGGTAGCAAGAAGGATTTCTGGCGCTGTTGCCGAGGAGATTTGCACCAAGTCAAGTCAAGATTTGATCTCCCGTCAACTTGCCAATTCTGGCGTCGTTGCTGGGGAGATCTACGCTCAAGTCAAGACATACCATGTACCCATCACAAACTCTTATCCCTCGCATTACATTATTTGCCATTTGCCCCTCGTTCTCCTCTCCCCCACTTCACCTTTGCAAGTTTATTTGCTCTCTTCCATTCGTCCTTCTGTTTGCTCATGTTACCATGTGCCTTCTATTAGCTTGCATCTTCACTTGATAAATATCTATTGTTATGGATCCTCATCCTCCTAATCTTTTTAAAAGATCCAATTATGATGAACCAATTGCTAGTGAGTTGAGTGCACTAGATTATCTTTATGGAGTTTTGATTGAAATCCGCGAATCTGAAAATTGTGATGAAGTGCTTTATAAAGTGACTCACGATAGATCTTTGAATAAAAAGCATGATTGCAATGATGTTATTATAAATTCTATGAATGTCAATTGTGCTAATAATATGCAAAACCCTAAGCTTGGGGATGCTAGTATTGTTATGTCCACTACTTGTTGCAATGATCATGATTGGGGTGATTTTTCTTGGGAAAACTTTGTTTTTGCCACCCTAGCTTTTGCCCACTTTGCTTATGCCACTCTAGAATTTAACATTTCACTTTTGCCACTCTTAGCTTTTGACAATATATCAATTTTGCCATTCAGTGGCAAAAGCAAAATTTTCAAAGTGGCAATTGTGATACATTGCAAAACCTAAGAGTGGCAAAAGTGAAATGAAAAATTATCATTTTTGCCACTGAATGGCATTTGTGATGTATTGTCAAAAGCTAAGAGTGGCAAAAGTAAGATGTCAAATTCTAGAGTGGCATAAGCAAAGTGGGCAAAAACTAGAGTGGCAAAAACAAAGTTTTCCCATTTTTCTTATGATCTTGAAATTTTTTTTAAGCCCCGTGATGAATATGAGATTGATAATAGTGTTTGCAATATTATTGAAAGTTTGCAATATTATTGAAAGTGAGTTTGGAAGAGTGTCAACTTTAGATCCCACATATTTGGATAATGTTCAATCTTATGAAATTTTTGATAAAAGTGGGTTTGGAGAGGTCATGACTTTAGTTAATGTTAATCCCACTATTTTGGAAGAGTGTCAACTTTGCATGCATGTGGATCGTGTTGAAAATATTTTATGTGATAGCTATTTTGTTGAATTTTCTTATGATCCCACATGTAATTATTATGAGAGAGGAAAATATGATTGTAGGAATTTTCATGTTACTAAATTACCTCTCGTTATGTTGAGATTGCTATTGTTTCTTTCCGCTTCCTTGCATATGCTAGTTTTTGCTTGCTATGATAATTTTTTTCCTATAAGATGCCTATGCATAGGAAGCATGTTAGACTTAGATGTGTTTGTCATGTGTTTCATGATGCTCTCTTTGTGCTTCAATTCTTGTCTTTCATTTGAGCATCATCGAAATTGTCAATGCCTAGCTAGGGGCGTTAAATGACAGGGCTTGTTGGGAGGCAACCTAATTTTATTTTTGTTCCTGTTTAGTAATAAATAATTTATCTAGAATCTTTTTAGATGTGTTTTTTATGTTTTAATTAGTGTTTGGGCCAAGTAAAGCCTTTAGGATCTTCTTGGGTGATTGTTATTTGATCTTGCTGAAAAAACCAGAAAGTAAGGCTCACGAGAATAATTTTCATTTTTTACCAGAGAGCGATAAAATACCAATTACAACTGCAGTAAATCAATATACAAATTATTTATGGCGTCCTAATTTCGCAGGATTTTTGGAGTTATAGAAGTATTTGAAACCTACAGATTGCTACAGACTGTTCTGTTTTTGACAGATTCTGTTTTTCCTATGTTGTTTGCTTATTTTGATGAATCTATGGCTAGTATCAGGAGGTATGAACCATAGAGAAGTTGGAATACAGTAGGTTTAACACCAATATAAATAAAGAATGAGTTCATTACAGTACCTTGAAGTGGTATTTTGTTTTCTTTCGCTAACGGAGCTCACGAGATTTTCTACTTTAAGTTTTGTGTTGTGAAGTTTTCAAGTTTTGGGTAAAAGATTTGATGGATTATGGAACAAGGAGTGGCAAGAGCCTAAGCTTGGGGATGCCCATGGCACCCCAAGATAATCTAAGGACACCTAAAAGCCAAAGCTTGGGGATGCCCCGGAAGGCATCCCCTCTTTCGTCTACTTCTATCGGTAACTTTACTTGGAGCTATATGTTTATTTACCACATGATATGTGTTTTGCTTGAAGCGTTTTGTATTATTTGATTCTTTATTTGTTAGTTTTCTACAATCATCATTGCTGCACACACCTTTTTGAGAGAGACACTCATGATTCGGAAATTGTTAGAATACTCTATGTGCTTCACGTATATCTTTTGAGTTACATAGTTTTTGCTCTAGTGCTTCACTTATATCTTTTAGAGCACGATGGTGGATTTGTTTTATAGAAAATTTTGTTCTCTCATGCTTCACTTAGATTATTTTGATAGTCCTACAAAACATCATGGTAATTTACTTTAATTATGTTAGGCATTCAAGATTAATAATAAAATTTTCTCATGAGTGTGTTGAATACTATGGGAAGTTTGAAACTTGATAATTGTTTTGAGATATGGAGATGGTGATATTAGAGTCGTGCTAGTTGAGTAGTTGTGAATTTGAGAAATGCTTGTATTGAAGTTTGTGATTCCCGTAGCATGCACGTATGGTGAACCGTTATGTTAAGAAGTCGGAGCACGATGTATTTATTGATTGTCCTCCTTATGAGTGGCGGTCGGGGACGAGCGACGGTCTTTCACTACTAGGGAAAAGGCTAGCAGCAGTGCGGGTTTTAGGTGTATCAGTAGCGCGGGGACCGGCGCTACTAATAAGGCTCTACAGCTAACACGTAGCAGTAGGGCGTGCTCACCAGCGCTAGTGCTACACAAGTGTAGCAGCAGCGCGCTTAATGGAAGCTCGCTACTGCTAATAGCTATAGCGCGCTTCTCCTGTGCACGCTACTGCTACTACCGCGCTGCTGCTAACTTTTCTCCACTCGCTACTGCTAATTTTAGTAGTTTTTTTTTTGTTTTTTGGGCATATTTGTTTTGTATTTGAACAGGCTTTATAGAAGAATCTTTAGCACATACAAATGTCATCATGATACACATACAAATGCCTGCGAGACCACAAATGTAATCATAGCATATACATACAAATAGTCTCATCATAATCATCATCCAACACAAAGTGGTATGTTGTCATCATCTCGAAAATAGTGATACATGCAAGTCTCGAATACTTGCAACTACAACGTCATCCATCTAAACAAAGGTATACGCGAGAAGAGCTATCACTATGAGTGAGAGCGGAACTATGCAGTACATGAGGTGGCGGTTACGAGTCCTCTCTCGCGCTAGCGTGAACCTCAAGTAACTAGCTTCTCCTTCTTGTCTGCTTTTGAAGCCTTTATGGCTGGCACCCGAGAACCCATTCACTTGCACCTGACACTCATGCCACTCGTTGTACACCCCCGGAACCTTCCCTTTGTACACGACATAGCACTTCCATCTCGCCATCAAGAAACTAGGTACCTGTTAGAGATGCATGTTCATGAAGAGGATGTACAATCATATATATGCAACAAAATATACTAGAGAAACACTGAAAAAGAAAGGGTTAGCAACTAGACGCAACATACAGTACACAAATTAA
The DNA here is from genome assembly GCF_003073215.2 of Triticum urartu. Lineage (NCBI taxonomy): Eukaryota > Viridiplantae > Streptophyta > Magnoliopsida > Poales > Poaceae > Triticum > Triticum urartu. Next base: position 495,459,946 of record NC_053028.1, on the reverse strand, counting down.
TTAACTAGAGGTACGCATGTCATCGTACGCAAACTAACAAAGTAGTGTTACGCAAGTTCGGCAAGGACCGTGGACATCACAAAGTTTCATCGCTACAAAAAGTATACAAGTTCAACCGACACATATCATCATCATCGGCATCATAAATCACTAGAAGTTCCATCCCTCCATATCATCGAGGATGGACCCTAGCTTCTTGAACAGCGTGAGGTCTAGACGTTGCATGCCTATGCGAGTTCGGACGTCAGCTCGCGATATAGGGCCGTGGTGGAACATCCCCTTCTCATCGACGACTTCTTTCATGATGATCGTCGCAATGTCGCTTTGGATGTGAAAGAAGTCATCTCTAAGTTTATAATCCGCTTCTCCATGAGATTCTAGCCACTTGTGGATGTGATCATCATTTCTGCTTTTCATGCGAAGCTTTTGGTGATCCGTGTTGAACTGAATCATGAGATGGACAATGTAGAATCCATCCTTCTTGCCTGGTTTTGGGACATGGATGCAGGAGAAGTTAGTTTTATGCGCGAAACCCATCTTCTTGTTCCTTTGTTTCCTGATCTGCATGTGGCCACCTCTAATCCTGAAGCCTTGGAGAGCATCATCTAGAATATTCATTATGTGGGTGTAGTCTTTTTTCTCGTAGTCTCTGGAAGGGTCAAAATACACGGCATAGGAGACTTGCGGGTAAAGAACGATAAGGACGGCGCGCCCGTTGCTGCGGGGAAAAGACACCTCAAATTATTCCCCATATGAGAGAGAAGGAACGATTGAAATGTACGAAAGAGTTGTCCGGAACTGACTTACTTTGGATGATAAGGCACGAGGACAATTTCCTGGTCCTTATTCTGTACCATGAAGTTTTGGAGGTACTCCCTAGCAGTTTCACGCTTAAAGTCGCCGAGACTCAAGAAAGACTCGTGCATGTAGTACAGATCCGCCACACAGATTTACGAGACTTCTTCACTCTTCATGACGGAGCTCATATGTAGCGCAAAAAGGCAGACAATTGTAAAATTGAACCGCCTTGTCAGAAACATCTCAAAGATATGGTCAAACCACAGGAAGAACACCTCTGCGGGCCGTGTCTCGACGTAGCACTTCCCCTCAGGCACACGAGCCGCGTATGTCAGATATCCTGGATCCTTTGAGGCTAGTAGGCTTTTCTCAGTCGACAACACATGGTCATGCAGTCTCCTGAGATCCCCTGATAGTGCCTCCAGCGGTTTCGGCGGTAGCATTGGCTCGCCCGTGAGATGGAACATGGCCGCACCTTTCACGGGTACACGCTCTTCAGAATGTATCGTCTGGATGCTATGTGCTCTGGCTTGTTTGGAGGCAGCTATCTTCCCCGATCTCTTTCTCTCCTTTTTCTTGGGCACACCTTCTAGACCCTTCCTTAACCCCTGCCCCAGTGTTCCCGGGCTAAGTACTGTACGACCCTCGCGCCCAGCTAGTTGAGCCTGTGTTGAGGCGGCATCTTCAGGCGTGTCCTGTGAGGATTTCATGAAGAGAGACTTTTTGCAATCCCTGCTACGACCTTCCTACCCGGGCATATCATCCATATCCTCATTAGGAAGCTGATAGCCCGATTCGTCATATGGTTTACTCATCAATTCTATGTCACAGTCATACGCGTTTGTATTGAGGAAATCCATAGGGTCGACCTCCATCTCATCATCCATCCTCTGTTCTACAGGACAAATTACATCAGCCAGTACTATTGCACCCCCTTCATCATGTCGTCCGCCGCTCTCACCCGGCACTATAGAAGCTGGTAATTGCGTAGGCGGGGTGGTGGTCTCCGCACATGCTTGTTGATGTGTGGTTATTGGTGTGCTCTCGGACGGCTCCAGACGAATAAGATTCTTCGGCCATAGCAGCACCCAACCCTTGCAGCTTCCAATCCGCGGTGGGGTCTCGTCGTCCGCTCCCACATGCTGTACTGGAGGAGGCAAATCCTCGTGCCCCAATTTCACACTGGACAAGCTAACCCTGAAGTGCCCAGCGGGGATCGGCTGGTTGTGGAACGTGGGTTGCAAGGGGTCCATTATCATCCCCTTTCTCATGTCCACCTTCTGGCCTTTGATCAAGTAGAGTATGGTGCACGAGGTTTCTTTCGCTTGCAAACACATATGTCTGTGGCATAAAACATCCGAAAGGCAACAAAAATGGAATATTATATATATATATATATATGTTGGTGCGACATGTAATTACCGTGATGGCGTCGAGCTTAGCCAAAGATGAAGGCCCATCGAGCGCGCCAGAGACTGAGGACGGGCTGCTATGAGCGGGAGCGGCTGCGAGAGGAGGCCCGGTTGCGTGGGCAAGTGATGGTGCGATGGTGTTGTTGTTCATGGAGTTGCTCCCGACGAAACTGGGCAACGGGAAATCATGTACCGTCTTGTCTGGATTTTCCTTCGTCCAGTTGATGATAACTGGAACCAAGTTAGTAGCGAAATCATTTCTGCAGGCAGTTACAGCTGCATTGACTGCCTGATGTAGCAACTCATATTTGTCCTCGGCTGCTTTTTTCGCGTCCTCTGCTGCTTTTTTCTCGACCGCAAGCTTCACCTTCGCGTCGATGTCCGCCTGACTAAACTTCTTTTTCTACTTCTTGGCCTCCGGGCCCTCGTTGTAAAACACCTTCCACGTGGCGCCATCTCCAGCGCTGTGCACACGACCATATTGCGGCCGCTGGCCCAAAGGGAGTCCCTTAAGTTTGTTTAAGGCCCGGTTGAGAGGGGTGTCCCACTTGGGCCTCATCGGAGAAGTAGGGCTTTCGGTTGCAAGCTGGTGTTGCTTCTCCAGTAGTCTAATCAATTTTCTCGTGATCTGGTCCGTGTAAAAAACCTTTTTCTCCTTGTCCCACTTGTAGTAGGCCCTGATGAAGTCACACTCCAAGGGGTTGGTGAACTTCGCGAAGGGGTCTGGGAGACCCGCGGCTTCACGTTCCGCATCCTCCTTATCCCATATGGGCCTTTTACCGAGGTAGCCACGGCTTCCGAGGCGATGCTTCCCCGTGTTCCTTTGCTGAAGGCTCTTGAATTTCGCAGCCTTAGCCTTGGCGTCCTCGGTAGCGCAAGTGTCCTTGAACTTTTCGAACTCCTCTTCCGTAAGTGTCGGATTTTCCTCCAGAATCTTGGATAGGGGTTCGTCAGCCTCAATAGCTTGTTTCACCCTCCCTTTCCAGGAGGCCAAATCATTGCTGAACATGCCCATGGCGTGATTGTTAATCTTTTTCATCTTTGAATCATCCCACGGTTGTTCTATGTTATCATCCCTGTCGGGGAACTTGAATCTCTTGTGCAACTTCGTTAGGAGCAACTGCGTCAAATGTTCTTTACTCCTTAAGTCATCATCGTTGATGCTCGTGCATTCCCGTATGATGCATCCTACTTGGTTCCCATAGCACTTGCGAGGTTCTTCCGGCTCTAACGGCTCAAACTTGCCAGGTGCCATCTTTGTGATCACAAGTCGTCCAATCCCTAGTTTGTTAGGTTTTCATATCCTCTGCTTCTTATGCTTCCTCTTTTCGGTAGCGGCATCGGCGCCGGTACCTTCCCCGCTGGTATCTTCCCCGCCGGTACCTTCCCCGCCGGTCCCGGCGCTGCCATCGGTGCCGGCGCCGTCGGTGTCAATGTCGGCGTTAGTACCATCATCGAGGCAGACCTGCAAACCTTGCTTAGCAGTCAAAAAGTCGAGGTAGTCTTGTTCACCCTGATAATCCATCTCGTATGCATCTTGGTGAGAAGGCCCAGTTTCTTCGTTGTTTGACATGTTTCCTATGATTAAGTGTCCTCATTTATTTCTAAAATTACGAATAAATGAGAAATGACATAAAAAAGAAATCTATGTGCCAGCACTCGATATGCCAACTATGTAGCACAAATCATGCCTTTATTCACGGGAAATTTCGGCATGACCTTTGCTAAAAAATGGACATATCGAGCGCCTGAAATTCACTGGAATGGAAATGAATCAACATTCCGGCGTAACATAGGCCACTCGGATCATTTACCAAAACATGACATGTCCAAAACATGACATATCCACATATCACATGTCCAGTTCAAATTTGCATATAAATTCAGATAATTTTGAAACCTATCTAAATTCATAACTAAATAGATAACCTAATTAACATAACTAAAACCTAAGTAAATTAACCGAAGAACCCTAGCTAGCAGAGAGAGAGGGGTGGTGGTGGTTTACAAAGGGTGTAGGGGCGAGGAGGCAGGCCCGACGACGGCCGAGGTTGGGAGGGGAGGAAGTAGAGGAGGGAGGCGACGACCGACGGGTCGGGGGCGAGCGTGCCGGGGTCGGGGGCGAGCGCCGGCGCCGGGGGCGAGCGCCTGGGTTGGGGGAGAGCGCCTGGGTCGGGGGCGAGTGCCGGCGCCGGGGCCGGGTCGGGCGCGGCGGTGCGATGGGGGGAAGAGAGTGGGGATTTGGGGGAAAAAAGGCAGGATGAAGCAGGGAGAGTGAGAATTTTGGGTTAAGTGGACGTAGCAGTAGCGCGTTTAGACAAAACGCGCTACTACTATTAAAGGCAGCTATAGCGGTTTTATACAGAAACCGCTACTGCTACCTTGACTAGCTTTAACTCTTTTTCAGTAAAGCGCTACTGCTATAACCAGTTTCCCTTTTTCTTTTCCTTTATTTTTCTCACTTTTATTTTTTTTCCGAGAGCAGTGAACGAAGGGAAGGCGATATATATTGCATCATTTGACGGTTAAATATGTATGCAAAATAGGAACATTTATATTACATCATTGGACCCATGCATAATAATGGCTAAGTGTGTATACAAAATAGGAACATATATATATATATATAGGGTCGCGCTATTCGTCACCCTGGGTGAGGAATAGTTATTCTTCACCCCCCTCTATTTTACTATCAATGCACCGTAATTTTATGTTCCATAAGTTTTGTCTTATTTCCGACGCAAAAAGAGACCGTAAGAAAATATATAATCGCCGTAAAGAATATTTTATGTTATGTAAAATTACAAACATAAAAACATAGTCTAAAATAGACATAAACTGCAAATTTTCTTGTCTTATGACCTATATTTTAATTTTCTTATGTTAAATTTTACGTAGTGAATCAATAGAAATGTAACTATTTGAATTCCAAACGTAATTTAACTATGAAATGATCGTAAGATTACCTCGGGTGAAGAATAACTTATTCTGCACCCTCGGTGATATATATTACATCATTTGACCGATTCCTCAGCGCTGACGTTTTCGTTTTTGAGTCAACTTCTTTCCCTTCTTGTTCGTCGAAGAATAATTGAGCCCCTGATTGTGACTTTGCCTTTTCCATGGAGTACGATTTTTCTTAGGTAATGTAGTATTGATTATTCTTTTGACGTATACTTCATCATCATCTTCATCTTCCCTCATTGGGTTGCCGTACTGATCATAGTCTTCCTCGTTGGCGACTCCATCCATTCCAGTGATGTTCCTTTTGCCTCTCCTCACAACAACACGACTGGGATTGCATGGGTCAGTTATGAAGAAGCATTGTGTCACGTGCTTAGCGTGTACCCATGGCTCGTTTTTTGCGATAGCGTTCACGGTGGAGCTCTTGGCGTCGGGTATAGTCATGGTAGTGAAAATCTGGTTTTCTCTTTCGCCATTATTAGCCCATCTGACACGGAACATTGTCGTGTTGTGCAGTCCAGAGTAGTCAAGCTCCCAGATCTCCTCGACCCTTCCATAAAATCGTTCAGTTGCGCCGTTGTCGCTGCCGGTCATGCATTCCATCGTCACCCCTGAGTTCTGATCATCACTGTCCATATCTTTGGCCTTCGTGTAGAACGTGTATCCATTGATATCATATGCCTGATAGGTTACGAGGTTGGGCGAGGGGCCATGTGCTAAGGCGTATATGAGCAATCCATCCTTAGAGCCCTCCTCCGGGGGATTAGCAATAATATGCTCTTTGAACCAATGCAGGAAAGTGGAGTTGTGCTCTCTAGTAACTTCGGCGTCTGTCTTGCATACCCCCCGGTCACGATACTTCTTTGCGATAATTTCTTTGTGCAGTGCCACAAAAGGATCTACCTCGTCTAGATGTTGTAGCACTACCAAGTTTGCTCTGTCAAAGTCGCTGCATCGATCTGAGTATGCCACGTGCAATTCCCTGCGACCGTTGCAGTGACCTTCTCCTTCGAGCCTCCCATCGTGCTTGTTAACGGGCAAACCAACACTAACACCAGGCGGCTGGTCTGCGCCATATAGAAAATTCTCACAAAAAGATATGCACTCTTGTGTCAAATAGCCCTGGACGATGCTTCCATCCGGACGGGACATGTTACGAACGAATCCTTTGATGATCCCATTCATCCTCTCAAACGGCATCATGTTGTGCAGGAATGACGGCCCCAGGTCTATTATGTCATCCACAATATGGACACACAGATGCACCATGGCGTCAAAGAACGCGGGCAGGAAGTACATCTCAAGCTCATTCAGTATCACAACGATCTCTTCCCGTAGCCTTCGGAGCTGCTTCACACTGATCGACTTTCGAGAGATGATGTCGAAAAAGTTGCAGAGACCAATAAGTGTGTCACGGACGTGCTTCTCCATTATCCCTCTAAGGGCAATAGGTAGTATCTGCGTCATCATCACATGACAGTCATGGGACTTCATCCCACTGAACCTTTTCTTGTCCGTGTCTAGATATCTGCTTATCTTGCCACAGTAACCGGAACTAACTTTGACTCCGGTAAGGCACTTAAAGAATTGATGGATCTCAGCCTGACTTAAGGTGAAGCAAGAAGGGGGGCAATAATCCTCTTTCTTTATTTGCTTGCCCTTCTTCTCCCGTGCCTCTGTCTCCGTCTCTGTCTCGTCTGACATTTTACGGGGCAGCATGTGCAGATCTTCCCTGATTTTGAAATCTTTCAAGTCTTTTCTTGCCTTCGGCCCATCCTTGGTCTTATCTGGCATGTTCATCAGTGTTGCGAGCAAGCTCTCAAGGACATTCTTACAGATATGCATTTGATCAAGGCAATGAGGTGTATCGAGTTTGTGCCAATACTCCAAGTCCCAGAACACAGACCTCGTCTTCCATACCTTCAGCAGCGGCCCCGGCGCCTTTCTCATCGTCTTTCCCGACGCGGGGCACTCCTTCTAGTTTTTCAACAGCTCATCGATTTCGGCACCGCTCCGCTTACGTGGAGGTCCTCGATGCTCAGCGTGACCATTGAATAGATCTCCACGGTTTCTCCACGGGTCGTCCTGTTCGAGCCATCTTCGATGCCCCATGTACACGATTTTCCCAGACCTGCCATCTTTCCTTGACGTTAGCTACTGAGACGTCGTATCATCCATGCACCGCGTGCATCCGCAATATCCATGGCACACCTAGCCTACCACATATCCATAACCGAGATAGTCCTGCACTGTCGTGATCAGCGCGGCTCTCATGTTGAAATACTCGCCTTTGCTAGCGTCCCATGTCTTGGCCGGTGTTTTCCATAACGTGTCTAACTCCTCTTGAAGTAGCCCCAGATACAAATTAATATTATTTCCTAGTTGTTTCGGCCCTTGAATAAGCATGCTCATGTGAATGTACTTCGATTTCATGCACAACCAGGGGGGAGGCTGTACATCCATACAAACACGGGCCATGTGCTATGGTTGGTGTTCTGATTGCCAAACAGATTCATGCCATCGGTACACGCGCCGAGCACGATGTTCCTTGCATCACATCCAAAATACCGATAGAAGCTGTTCAACGCTCTCCACTGGCTTCCATCCTTGACGTGTCTCAGCTTTGGATCATCTCCATCGTCGGGCTTCTTCCTCTCCGCGTGCCAGTGCATTAGCTTTGCTTCCTTGGGATCTACAAAATACCTCTGGAGACGGGGAGTGATCGGTAAGTACCATACCACTTTATGGGGACATTTCTTCCCAGCCTTCTTGTATCGAGAAACATTGCACACCGGACAACTTGTTTTTTCCGTGTGCTCCTTCCGATAAATTATGCAATCGTTGATGCATTCATGGTATCTAACATGTGGCAGATCAAGAGGGCACACGATCTTCTTGGCCTCATCAACACTACTAGGACATAGATTACCCGCGGGAAGAACATCCTTTAGGTACTTGAGATGCTCATCGAGGCTAGTGTCGGTCCATTTGTTTTTAGCCTTCGTCTTCAGGAGTTGGAGCGTGAAACTCAAGCGGGTCACCTCAGGATTGCAACCATCATACAATGAAGTGTTCGAGTCTACCACCAGTTGCTCCAGCTTAGCCTCCTCTCTAGAAGCAGCTCTCTCAGTACTCGTCTCCTTGCGAAGCAATGCTTGAACATGAGGGTCCTGCACGATTGAACTTAGTACCGACGAACTCTGCTGCGTGGAGTCCATGTCGTTCTCTCCGCCGCCATGTCCGGCCCCTTCTCCGCTGCCATGTCCGGCCTCTTCCCCGCCGCCATTATCGATCATCTCTTCGTCTTGCCCCGTGTCATCATTGCCTGCCCCATCGGCATCCTCAACATCGTCATTCTCATCTTCAATTATCCACCGAGTATAGCCATCCATGAAACCAGTCATGAGCAGGTGCGCTTCGACACGACCATCGTCATGGGGGTCGAGCCAAACTATTCCTTTGCATTTTCGACATGGACATAAAACCTCTGTCAGGTTATTTTCCTTCATGTCCTGCACCACCGACCACAACCACCTGTCCACCATCGTTCCACTGACCATCGTCAACTCTGCATGGTAATAATAAACAAATTGATTATAAAAATGCGTGCATTCATCAAATTCATACAAAAATTCGGCATGACCTTCCTTAAAAATAGGACATATATAGATCTAGAGTTTGCCCGGAATTTGCCGAAACGGAAATAAATTGACATTTCGGCAAAACATAGGCAACTCAAAAGCACAATTTGGCGTCAACTCATGCCACACACAAAATTTCCATAAACATATCACACACACATAAACATATTTCCATTTTGCAAAAGCATGAAATTTTAATCACCTCTATCTCGAGATCGAGCACACGATGGAGATGATGTTGTAGGGAGATCAAAAGTGCACAAATCTCTTCTTGACAAAGATAGATCTAGTTAGGGGCAAATAGGTCACTTAACTAAATGCTACATCTACCTATCTACCTAATTTGGGAGGAGATAACTTCAACTAGTGGAGGGGGAAGGAAAAAGAGAAAGGAGATGCATTAATGGAGGTGGTGTAGTTATAGCTAGGAGTAATGAAGAGAGAGAAAGGTAGGTAGAAGAGGGAGAGTAATGGGGGGAGAAGTATTGAGGAAGAAGAAGAGTGAGAGAGGGAGGATGTGGGAGGTAGGGGAAAGGGAGGAGAGGAGATGGGGAGGTGGAAAAAGGTGGTGGGTGCTACGTCTTAGCAGTAGCACGGGAGCAAAAGTGCGCTGCTGCTAAGAGCGTAGCAGCAGCGCGCTTTCCTATCACGTGCTACTGCTAAACGGGCCAACCGTGTGGACAATTTCAAAATTAGCAGCAGCGACGTGACTAAAAAGAGCGCTACTACTATGGCATTAGCAGCAGCGCGCTTCCTGACGCTGCGCTATTGGTAAACTTAGGTCGTTGTGTACTGTCAGTGGATTTTTGTAGCAGCACGGTTTAAACATCACGCGCTACTACTAAATTTGCACCAGCAACGCGCTTTCCGTAACCGCGCTGCTACTAATTAGCAGCAGCACCTCTTTTTATGCCGCGCTGCTGCTAAGATTCTGTGTATAAGGTTTTCCCTAGTAGTGTTTTCCTACCAATCTATCCCCCTACGAGCATGCGCATAGTACTTTGCTTCGATAACTAATAGATTTTTGCAATAAGTATGTAGTTCTTTATGACTAATGTTGAGTCCATGGGTTATACGCACTCTCACCCTTCCACCATTGATAGCCTCTCTAATACCGCGCACCTTTCGCCGGTATCATACACCCACCATATACCTCCCTCAAAACAGCCACCATACCTACCTATCATGGCATTTCCATAGCCATTCCGAGATATATTGCCATGCAACTTTCCACCGTTCCATTTGCTATGACACGCTCCATCATTGTCATATTGCTTCGCATGATCATGTAGTTGACATTTTAGTTGTGGCAAAGCCACCGTTCATAATTCTTTCATATAAGTCACTCATGCATCATTGCTATCCCAGTATACTGCCGGAGGCATTCATATAGAGTCATACTTTGTTCTAGTATCGAGTTGTAATCATTGAGTTGTAAATAAATAGAAGTGTAATGATCATCATTCATAGAGTATTGTCCCAAAAAAAGAGAAAGGCCAAATAAAAAAGGCCCAAAAAAAGAATAAATAAATAAAAAGGGGCAATACTACTATCCTTTTTTCCACACTTGTGCTCCAAAGTAGCACCATGATCTTCATGATAGAGAGTCTCCTATGTTATCACTTTCATATACTAGTGGGAATTTTTCATTATAGAACTCGGCTTGTATATTCCAACGATGGGCTTCCTCAAATGCCCTAGGTCTTCGTGAGCAAGCAAGTTGGATGCACACCCACTTAGTTTCTTTTGTTGAGCTTTCATACACTTATAGCTCTAGTGCATCCGTTTCATGGCAATCCCTACTCACTCACATTGATATTTATTGATGGGCATCTCCATAGCCCGTTGATACGCCTAGTTGATGTGAGACTATCTTCTCCCTTTTTGTCTTCTCCACAACCACCATTCTATTCCACCTATAGTGCTATGTCCATGGCTCACGCTCATGTATTGTATGAAGATTGAAAAAGTTTGAGAACACCAAAAGTATGAAACAATTGCTTGGCTTGTCATCGGGGTTGTGCATGATTTGAATACTTTGTGTGGTGAAGATGGAGCATAGCCAGACTATATGATTTTTTAGGGATAACTTTCTTTGGCCATGTTATTTCGAAGAGACATAATTGCTTAGTTAGTATGCTCGAAGTATTATTATTTCTATGTCAATATTGAACTTTTGTCTTGAATCTTTCGGATCTGAATATTCATACCACAATTAAGAGAATTACATTGAAATTATGCCAAGTAGAATTCCACATCAAAAATTCTATTTTTATCATTTACCTACTCGAGGACGAGCAGGAATTAAGCTTGGGGATGCTTGATACGTCTCCAACGTATCTACAATTTTTGATTGTTCCATGCTATATTATATCCTGTTTTGAACATTATTGGGCTTTATTACACTTTTATATTATTTTTGGGACTAACCTATTAACTGGAGGCCCAACCCAGAATTGCTGTTTTTTTGCCTATTTCAGAGTTTCGCAGAAAAAGAATATCAAACAGAGTCCAAACGGAATGAAACCTTCGGGAACGTGATTTTCGGAACAAACGTGATCCAGAGGACTTGGACCCTACGTCAAGACATCAACCAGGAAGGCACGAGGTAGGGGGGCAAGCCTACCCCCCCAGGCGCGCCCTCCACCCTCGTGGGGCCCACGTCCATCGACGTACTCCTTCCTCCTATATATACCTACGTACCCCAAAACTACCAGATACGGAGCGAAACCCCTAATTCCACCGCCGTAACTTTCTGTATCCACGAGATCCCATCTTGGGGCCTTTTACGGAGCTCCTCCGGAGGGGGTATCAATCACGGAGGGCTTCTACATCAACACCATAGCCTCTCCGATGAAGTGTGAGTAGTTTACTTCAGACCTACGGGTCCATAGTTAGTAGCTAGATGGCTTCTTCTCTCTTTTTGTATCTCAATACAATGTTCTCCCCCTCTCTTGTTGAGATCTATTTGATGTAATCTTCTTTTGTGGTGTGTATGTTGAGATCGATGAATTGTGGGTTTATGATCAAGTGTATCTATGAACAATATTTGAATCTTCTCTGAATTCTTTTATGTATGATTGGTTATCTTTGCAAGTCTCTTCGAATTATCAGTTTGGTTTGGTCTACTCGATTGATATTTCTTGCAATGGGAGAAGTGCTTAGCTTTGGGTTCAATCTTGCAGTGTCCTTTCCCAGTGACAGTAGGGGCAGCAAGGCACGTATTGTATTGTTTCCATGGAGGATAACAAGATGGGGTTTATATAATATTGCATGAGTTTATCCCTCTACATCATGTCATCTTGCTTAAAGCGTTACTCTGTTCTCTTGAACTTAATACTCTAGATGCATACTGGATAGCGGTCGATGTGTGGAGTAATAGTAGTAGATGCAGGCAGGAGTCGGTCTACTTGTCTCGGACGTGATGCCTATATACATGATCATACCTAGATATTCTCATAACTATGCTCAATTCTGTCAATTGCTCAAGAGTAATTTGTTCACCCACCGTAATACTTATGCTCTCGAGAGAAGCCTCTAGTGAAACCTATGGCCCCGGGGTCTATTTTCCATCATATTAATCTTCCAATACTTAGTTATTTCCTTTGCCATTTATTTTACTTGCATCTTTATTTCTCTTTATCATAAAAATACCAAAAATATTATCTTATCATATCTATCAGATCTCACAATTGTAGGTGACCGTGAAGGGATTGACAACCCCTTTATCACGTTGGTTGCGAGGAGTTTATTTGTTTGTGTAGGTGCGAGGGACTCGTGCGTGGCCTCCTACTGGATTGATACGTTGGTTCTCAAAAACTGAGGGAAATACTTACGCTGCTCTACTGCATCACCCTTTCCTCTTCAAGGGAAAACCAAAGCAGTGCTCAAGGGGTAGCAGTAGACATGACCGAGACACGTGTCCGGTCAATAACCAATAGCGTAACCTGGATGTTCATATTGGCTCCTACATATTCTACGAAGATCTTTATCGGTCAAACCGCATAACGATATATGTTGTTCCCTTTGTCATCGGTATGTTACTTGCCCGAGATTCGATCGTCGGTATCTCAATACCTAGTTCAATCTCTTTACCGGCAAGTCTCTTTACTCGTTCCGTAATGCATCATCCCGTAACTAACTCATTAGTCACATTGCTTGCAAGGCTTATAGTGATGTGCATTACCGAGAGGGCCCAGAGATACCTCTCCGATACTCGGAGTGACCAATCCTAATCTCGATCTATGCCAACTCAACAAACACCATCAGAGACACCTGTAGAGCATCTTTATAGTCACCCATTTACGTTGTGACGTTTGATAGCACACTAAGTGTTCCTCCGGTATTTGGGAGTTGCATGATCTCATAGTCATAGGAACATGTATAAGTTATGGAGAAAGCAATAGCAACAAACTAAACGGTCATCGTGCTAAGCTAACGGATGGGTCAAGTCAATCACATCATTCTCTAATGATGTGATCTCGTTAATCAAATGACAACTCATGTCCATGGTTAGGAAACATAACCATTATTAATTCAACGAGCTAGTCAAGTAGAGGCATACTAGTGACACTCTGTTTGTCTATGTATTCACACATGTACTAAGTTTCCGGTTAATACAATTCTAGCATGAATAATAACATTTATCATGATATAAGGAAATATAAATAACAACTTTATTATTGCCTCTAGGACATATTTCCTTCAGTCTCCCACTTGCACTAGAGTCAACAATCTAGATTACATTGTAATGATCCTAACACCCATGGAGTCTTGGTGCTGATCATGTTTTGCTCGTGAGAGAGGCTTAGTCAACGGGTCTGCAACATTCAGATCCGTATGTATCTTACAAATCTCTATGGCTCCCTCCTTGACTTGATCGCAGATGGAATTGAAGCTTCTCTTGATGTGCTTGGTTCTTTTCCGAAATATGGATTCCTTTGCCAAGGCAATTGCACCAGTGTTGTCACAAAAGATTTTCATTGGACCCGATGCACTAGGTATGACACCTAGATCGGATATGAACTCCTTCATCCAGACTCCTTCATTTGCTGCTTCCAAAGTAGCTATGTACTCCGCTTCACACATAGATCCTGCCATGACGCTTTGCTTGGAACTGCACCAACTAACAGCTCCACCATTTAATAAAAACACATATCCGGTTTGTGACTTAGAGTCATCCGGATCAGTGTCAAAGCTTGCATTGACGTAACCGTTTACGGCGAGCTCTTTGTCACCTCCATATACGAGAAACATATCCTTAGTCCTTTTCAGGTATTTCAGGATGTTCTTGACCGCTGTCCAGTGATCCACTCCTGGATTACTTTGGTGCCTCCCTGCTAAACTTATAGCAAGGCACACATCAGGTCTGGTACACAGCATTCCATACATGATAGAACCTATGGCTGAAGCATAAGGAACGACTTTCATTTTCTCTCTATCTTCTGCAGTGGTCGGGCATTGAGTCTGACTCAAATTCAAACCTTATAACACAAGCAAGAACCCTTTCTTTGCCTGATCCATTTTGAACTTCTTCAAAACTTTATCAAGGTATGTGCTTTGTGAAAGTCCAATTAGCCTAATATATAAGCAGCTTCACCGAGGTCTTTCATTGAAAAATTCTTATTCAAGTATCCTTTTATCCTATTTAGAAATTTAGTATCATTTCCGATCAACTCTCATCTACATATAATATCAGAAATGCTACAGAGATCCCACTCACTTTCTTGTAAATACAGGCTTCTCCAAAAGTTTGTATAAAACCATATGCTTTGATCACACTATCAAAGCGTATATTCCAACTTCGAGAGGCTTGCACCAGTCCATAAATGGATCGCTGGAGCTTGCACACTTTGTTAGCACCTTTTGGATCGACAAAACCTTCTGGTTGCATCATATACAACTCTTCTTTAACATATCCATTAAGGAATGCAGTTTTGACATCCATTTGCTAAATTTCATGATCATAAAATGCATCAATTGCTAACATGATTCAGACGAACTTAAGCATCGCTACGGGTGAGAAGGTCTCATCATAGTCAACTCCTTGAACTTGTCAAAAACCTTTTGCAACAAGTCGAGCTTTGTAGAAAGTAACATTACCGTCAGCGTCAGTCTTCTTCTTGAAGACCCATTTATTCGATATGGCCTGCCGATCATCGGGCAAGTCAACCAAAGTCCACACTTTGTTCTCATAGATGGATCCCATCTCAGATTTCATGGCCTCAAGCCATTTTGCGGAATCTGGGCTCATCATCGCTTCCTCATAGTTCGTAGGCTCGTTGATAACCCACAAGTATAGGGGATCGCAACAGTTTTCGATAAGTATGAGTGTCGAACCCAACGAGGAGCTAAAGGTAGAACAAATATTCCCTCAAGTTCTATCGACCACCGATACAACTCTATGCACGCTTGACGTTCGCTTTACGTAGAACAAGTATGAAACTAGAAGTACTTTGTAGGTGTTGTTGGATAGGTTTGCAAGATAATAAAGATGACGTAAATAAAAAGTAGGGGCTGTTTAGATAAAGACACCACTAAGTTAGTTTTAGTAAAGAGCTTTTTATTACGAGAAAGTTATTTGTCCCTAGGCAATCGATAACTAGACCGGTAATCATTATGCAATTTTATTTGAGGGAGAGGCATAAGCTAACATACTTTCTCTACTTGGATCATATGCACTTATGATTGGAACTCTAGCAAGCATCCGCAACTATTAAAGATCATTAAGGTAAAACCCAACCATAGTATTAAAGTGTCAAGTCCTGTTTATCCCATACGCAAACAACCTACTTACTCGGGTCTGTGCTTCTGTCACTCACGCCACCCACCATAAGCAAATCATGAACATATTGCAAACCCTACAACGGGAATCCCTCACGCTTGCGAGACACGGAGAGCACCATAGGACAACACCAATAATAAAACATGCAACTCAAACCAATCACGATCATCAAATAACCCATAGGAAAAAACGGATCTACTCAAACATCATAGGATAGCCACACATCATTGAGAAATAATATATAGCGTCGATCACCATGTTTAAGTAGAGATTACAGCGGGTAAGAGAGAGGTTACGCCGCTGCATAGAGGGGGGAAGAGTTGGTGATGATGGCGGTGATGTTGTTGGTGAAGATTGCGGTGATGATGATGGCCCCCGGTGGCACTCCGGTGCCACCGGAAGCGAGGGGGAGAGAGACCCCCTCCTTCTTCTTCTTTCTTAACCTCCTCCCTAGATGGGAGAAGGGTTTCCCCTCTGGTCCTTGGTCTCCATGGTGTGGGAGGGGCGAGAGCCCCTCCGAGATTGGATCTGTCTCTCTCTATTTCCGCGTTCCCAGATTCTGCCCTTTCACCGTTTCTTATATTCCTGGAGATCCGTAACTCCGATTGGGCTGAAATTTTAACACGATTTCTATCCGGATATTAGTTTTCTTGCGGCGAAAGAAGGGCACCAACTGCCTTACGAGGTGGCCACGAGGGTCAGGGGTGCGCCCAGGGGGGTGGGGCGCGCCCCCTGCCTCGTGCCTCCCTCGGGCACCGTCTCGCGTGGATTTTTCTTCCCAAAAATCATATATATTCCAAAAAGGTCTCCGTCAGTTTTTATCCCGTTTGGACTCCGTTTGATATGGATATTCTGCGAAACAAAAAAACATGCAACAAACATGAACTGGCACTGGGCACTGGATCAATATGTTAGTCCCAAAAATAGTATAAAAAGTTACCAAAATTATATGAAAGTTGTAGAATATTGGCATGGAACAATCAATAATTATAGATACGACGGAGACGTATCAGCATCCCCGAGCTTAATTCCTGCTTGTCCTCGAGTAGGTAAATGATAAAAAAGATAATTTTTGATGTGGAATGCTACCTAGCATAATCTTGATCACATATCTAATCATGGCATGAATATTAAGATACGAGTGATTCAAAGAAATAGTCTATCATTTGACATAAAAACAATAATACTTCAAGCCTACTAATAAAGCAATCATGTCTTTTCAAAATAACATGGCCAAAGAAAGCTATCCCTACAAAATCATATAGTCTGGCTATGCTCCATCTTCACCACACAAAATATTCACATCATGCACAACCCCGATGACAAGCCAAGCAATTGTTTCATACTTTTGACGTTCTCAAACCTTTTTAACTTTCACGCAATACATGAGTGTGAGCCATGGACATAGCACTATAGGTGGAACAGAATGGTGGTTGTGGAGAAGACAAAAATGAGAAGATAGTCTCACATCTATAACGCCCTCGATGCGGCCAAGGTTGTCAGAATCACGATTCTATCGTACGATTCTATGACTTTACGATTCATATTGACTCACATGATTCTACGACTCTGGCTAGTAAAATCTATGCTTCTACGATTTTGGTAGTGAAGATTCTACGATTTGCGACTCTACCATTAGGGCTCCGATCCGATTCAGAATCACGATTCTGACAACCTTGGATGCGGCTATATCTCCCACGTGTCGAAGCACGACTTAGAGGCATAACCGCATTGAAAGCAATGTCACAAGTGAGGTAATCTTCGCAAACAACCCATATAGTATAATAAGGGAAAAGATACATAGTTGGCTTACACTCGCCACTTCACACAATTACATGAATAAAGCATTACATCATCCAAATACACTCAAGGTCCGACTACGGAACCAAAATAAAAGAAGACTACCCCAAATGCTACACAGATCCCCGATCGTCCCGACCGGGCTCCACTACTGATCAACTAGAACGAAACAACACAAAGGACAAGATCTTCATCGAGCTCCTCCTTGAGCTTGTTTGCGTCACCTGCTCGGTAACATCGGCACCTGCAAACTGGTTTTGGAAGTATCTCTGAGTCACGGGGACTCAACAATCTCACACCCTCGCGATCAAGACTATTTAAGCTTATAGGAAAGGTAAAAGGTATGAGGTGGAGCTGCATCAAGCGACTAGCATATATGGTGGCTAACATACGCAAATGAGAGCGAGAAGAGAAGGCAAAAGCACAATCGAACAACTATGATCAAGAAGTGATCCTAGAACAACCTACGTCAAGCATAACTCCAACACCGTGTTCACTTCCCGGACCCCGCCGAGAAGAGACCATCACGGTTACACACGCGGTTGATGTATTTTAATTAAGATCAAGTTAAGGTTTTGTACAACCGGACATTAAAAAATTACCATCTTCCCATAACCACGGGCATGGCTTTCGAAAGTTCAAATCCCTGCAGGGGTGTCCCAACTTAGCCCATCACAAGCTCTCACGGTCAACGAAGGATATTCCTTCTAGCGGGAAGACCCGATCAGGCTCGGAATCCCGGTTACAAGACATCCTCGACAATGGTAAAACAAGTCCAACAAGACCACCCGATGCGCCGACATCCCGATAGGAGCTGCACATATCTCGTTCTCAGGGCAACACCGGATAAGCAATCCGTACAACTAAAACCAGCCCTCGAGTTTCCCTGAGGTGGCGCTGCAAGGGGCTCTAGTTTGGACCAACACTTAGACAAGCACTGGCCCGGGGGGTTAAAATAAAGATGACCCTCGGGATGCGCGACTCCCAAGGGAAAAAGGCTAGGTGGCGAATGGTAAAACCAAGGTTGGGCCTTGCTGGAGGAGTTTTATTCAAGGCGAACTGTCAAGGGGTTCCCATTATAACCCAACCGCGTAAGGAACGCAAAATCCGGGAATGTAACATCGGTATGACGGAAACTAGGGCGGCAAGAGTGGAACAAAACACCAGGCATAAGGCCGAGCCTTCCACCCTTTACCAAGTATATAGATGCATTAATTAAATAAGAGATATTGTGATATCCCAACAAAATATCCATGTTCCAACATGGAACAAGTTCCAATCTTCACCTGCAACTAACAACGCTATAAGAGGGGCTGAGCAAAGCGGTAACATAGCCAAACAACGGTTTGCTAGGACAAGGTGGGTAGAGGTTTGACATGGCAATTTGGGAGGCATGATAAGCAAGTGGTAGGTATCGTAGCATAGGCATAGCAAAAGAGCGAGCATCTAGCAAGCAAAGATAGAAGTGATTTCGAGGGTATGATCATCTTGCCTGAAATCCCGCAAGGAAGAAGAATGAGTCCATGAAGAAGACAAACGGACGTAGTCGAACGGGTCCTCACAAACGCGACGTTATCGGAACCAACCCGAAGAAGCAAACACCGGAAGGAAGCACACAACATAGTAAACAACCAACACATGAACATGGTATGATATGCGGGATGCGGTATGCGATGCATATGCATGATTTGCAAAGGAATGATTGAACCTGGCCTCAACTTGGAAATCCAAGAGTGCCACTGGAAAGGTGAGGTGATTTCGGTTGACATCGATATAAAGATCACCGGAATCGGATGCACGGTTTGGAAATGGCAAGCAAAACAAATATGGCACCGGTCTACGATAAACAGCAAGTAGCCATCTAAATGCAACAAGTTAAATATGCTATAGCACTCAAACATGGCAAAAAAATACATGGCAGGAACCCACTCAAGAGGCTTGACAAAAGATGAACATTGAGCTACGGCTAATTCACTCATTACCAGGTTCAAACAAGCATGGCAAAAGAGCAAATGATAACAGGTTTCAGACTTAGTGAAATTAACACAAGTCTGGAATTTATCATCAGGAAGCACACTTTAGAGCATGAAAAAGTACATGCTACAGGAACTTAACATGGCAAAGCAAGGCATGGCATGAAGCTACTCAAAGCACTTAACAAAAGTCCCTTAGTGACCTTGAGCCAAAAGGGATCAGAAAATACAATTGCAAGCATGTGAACATAGCAAAAACATAAACAGATTTTAGACTTAGTGAAAAACTGGAGCATGCAAATCAGTTCACGAGTAGGCATGTTTACGAGCTCGATGCACTCAACACCAGGCATGGCATGACAAACTAAGCATACACCCATCAAGAATACATAGCATAGAAGCTATACATGGTAAGAACAACAACATAGCATGCACGGATCAATAAGAACAAGCCTGACAAAATCGCTAAACATGTTAACAATCTGCCAGGAACATTTTATAGCAAAAGTAGAGCTTGATTGACTCAAGCTAGGTTGCTTCATAAATGCAAACAAAGACACGTATGGATAGAGCACCACAATGTTAACAAAACATCCTTACTGATCATCCTCAAAAGAGGCACGGATCACTAGGAAACAACATGAACATATGGCATAACGACAAAAACAGAACAAGGACTTAGTGAAATTCTAAGTCCCTGAAATCAGCATTACCGATTACGCTACTTTGCATGCTTGTGCTAGTCACCACAAATGTCACAAAAATACATGGCATACACCCCTGTAAATATGGCATGGCATATAACAAAACACATGTAGAGCTCAGGATCATATCATGCACACATTAAACATGGCAAAAATGACAAAATGCCATTTGCTGAAACAGATCGGACAAATTCCTCACATAGCCCTCTTCCAACAGCATTTCGGGCATCAAGATGAGCTCAAATGAAAATGATGCAATGAGATAAAATGGTGTACTCGTCGAGGCAAAGATTTTGATATGCTACACGCGCGAATCGGAGCAACGGGTGATGAGTTATGACATGATGAAAAGAGGCATATGAATCTGAAAATTTTCAGGACTTAGACGAATTTTAGCGAGCGTCAAATAGTAAAACGACGCACAGGCGGGGTATAGCGGCGTAGCTCACCATGGGCTCGGCCCAAAAGGACGGAGAGGCAGGCCGAGCCGGGCGATCTGGGCCGGTGCTGCTGGGCCTCCGCGAGGCCGGTCAACGGAGCCGATCGGGGAGGAGGTCGGCTGGATCGGGCTCCTCCCGATCCATGGCGGCGGCGGCGCTGGGAGACTCCGGCGACAGGGATGGCCGGAGCCGCGATGGGCGGCGCCGGATTTGGAAGCAGGTGGCGGTGGGCTCCTCCTCGGGCTTAGATCGAGGCCGGAGCACTCCGGGACGGCGGCGGGGAGGCGTTCGGGCGACGGGGCGCGCTCCGGCGAGCGAAGGCGGCTGCCGGCGATGGCGGTGGCAGCGCCGGGCGGCGGTCGGCGGCGGGGAGCCGCGGGCGCTCGGCCCAGAGCGGCTCGGGCGAGGGCCGGAGATGGGCCGGCGGGCCAGGCGCGGTGGAGGGGCGGCGCACGGGCTGAGGTGGCGCTCGGCGATTGGACGAGGCCGGGGGCGCGATGACATGGGACAAAGGGATTGGCTGCGGTGAGGTGGCCGGCGGCGAGCGGACATGTCCGGCGCGGGAAGAAATGTCCGGCGACGATGAGGGAGTTTGATCTAGGGTTTGTACCGCGAATATTTCAGAGGGGATCACATATTTATAGGTAGAGGGAGCTAGGAGAGTCCAAATGAGGTGCGGTTTTCGGCCACGCGATCATGATCGAACTCTATAGATGATGGAGAGGTCTTAGGTGGGTTTTGGGCCACTTTGGAGGGGTGTTGGGCTGCAACACACATGAGGCCTTTTCGGTCCCTCGGTTAACCGTTGGAGTACCAAACGAAGTCCAAATGGCACGAAACTTGACCGGTGGTCTACCGGTAGTAAACCAAGGCCGCATGACAAGTCTCGGTCCAATCCTAAAATGTTTAACACCCGCACACGAAAAGAGGTAGAAAGGGGCACCGGGTGACATAGAAGCGCCGGATTGCAAAACGGACAACGGGGAAATGCTCGGATGCATGAGACGAACATGTATGCAAATGAAATGAACATGATGACATGATATGCAATGCATGACACGCAAGCAATGACAAGGCAATAACAACGAATAACTGGAGGACACCTGGCACATCGGTCTCGGGGCGTTACAACATCAACTAGGCGTATATACGGGCTATGGAGATGCCCATCAATAGATATCAATGTGAGTGAGTAGGGATTGCCATGCAACGGATGCACTAAGAGCTATAAGTGTATGAAAGCTCAGACTGAAAACTAAGTGGGTGTGCATCCAACTTGCTTGCTCATGAAGACCTCGGGCATTTGAGGAAGCCCATCATCGGAATATACAAGCCAAGTTCTATAATGAAAATTCCCACTAGTATATGAAAGTGATAACTCAAGAGACTCTCTATATGAAGAACATTGTGCTACTTTGAAGCACAAGTGTGGTAAAAGGATAGTAACATTGCCCCTTCTCTCTTTTTCTCTCATTTTTTTGTTTTATTTTTTTGGTGGGCTTCTTTGGCCTCTTTTATTTTTTTGTGGGCTTCTTTGGCCTCTCTTTTTTTCGTCTAGAGTCTCATCCCGACTTGTGGGGGAATCATAGTCTCCATCATCCTTTCCTCATGGGACAATGCTCTAATACTGATGATCATCACACTTTTATTTACTTACAACTCAATATTACAACTCGATACTAGAACAAAGATATGACTCTATATGAATGCATCCGGCGGTGTACCGGGATATGCAATGATATAGCGTAGCAATGACATCAAAAAACAGACAAGCCATGAAAACATCATGCTAGCTATCTTACGATCATTCAAAGCAAT
Organism: Triticum urartu; assembly: GCF_003073215.2. NCBI lineage: Eukaryota > Viridiplantae > Streptophyta > Magnoliopsida > Poales > Poaceae > Triticum > Triticum urartu. Next base: position 495,437,612 of record NC_053028.1, on the reverse strand, counting down.
ATGACAATGATGCTCGAGTCATGTATATGATGATGATGGAAGTTGCATGACAATATATCTCAGAATGGCTATGGAAATGCCATAATAGGTAGGTATGGTGGCTGTTTTGAGGAAGGTATATGGTGGGTTTAAGGTACCGGCGAAAGTTGCGCGATACTAGAGAGGCTAGCAATGATGGAAGGGTGAGAGTGCGTATAATCCATGGACTCAACATTAGTCATAAAGAACTCACATACTTATTGCAAAAATCTATTAGTCATCGAAACAAAGTACTACGTGCATGCTCCTAGGGGGATAGATTGGTAGGAAAATACCATCGCTCGTCCCCGACCGCCACTCATAAGGAAGACAATCAATAAATAAATCATGCTCCGACTTCGTTACATAACAGTTCACCATACGTGCATGCTACGGGAATCACAAACCTCAACACAAGTATTTCTACTAACCCACAACTACCCACTAGCATGACTCTAATATCACCATCTTTATATCGCAAAACTATTGCAAGGAATCAAACATATCATATTCAGTGATCTACAAGTTTTATGTAGGATTTTATGACTAACCTTGTGAATGACCAGTTCCTGTCATCTCTCTAAATAGATATAAGTGAAGCAAGAGAGTTTAATTCTTTCTACAAAAGATATGCCCACGCTCTAACAAATAAAAATGAAGCAAAAGAGCATTCTAGAAATGGCGGTTTTCTATGTAAAGGGAAACAGACAATCCAAACTTCAAATGATATAAGTGAAGCACATGAAGCATTCTATAAAGCCATACTCAAAAGATATAAGTGAAGTGCAATGAGCATTCTATAAATCAACCAAGGACTATCTCATACCAGCATGGTGCATAAAAGAAAAATGAAAACTAAATGCTAAACACGCTCCAAGATTGCACATATCGCATGAACGAAACGAATCCGAAAACATACCGATACTTGTTGAAGAAAGAGGGGACCCCAAGCTTAGACACTTGAGTCTCCTTGAATATTTACTTGGGGTGCCTCGGGCATCCCCAATCTTGAGCTCTTGACTCTCTTCCTTCTTCTCACATTGAGACCTTCTCGATCATCGAACACTTCATCCACACAAAACTTCAACAGAAAACTCGGTAAGATCCATTAGTATAATAAAGCAAATCACTACTCTAAGTACTGTTGCAAACCAATTCATATTTTGTTTTGGCATTGTAGCTACTGTAATATAACTTTTCCATGGCTTAATCCATTGATAGGAATCGATAGTTTCATCAAAACAAGCAAACTATGCACCAAAAACATAATCTGTCTTAAACAGGACAGTCTGTAGTAATCTGAACATTCACCATACCTCTGGTACTCCAACAACTCTACCAAAATTAGGAAAAATAAACAATTTGTATAAAAAGACAATGCAAAAAGTTTCAGAACCATTTGACGTTCCAGTAAAAAAATGTAAAATCATGCAGCAATTTTCTACCCCATTTACATATAAAGATTATTAAAATCCGAGCTACGGTTAATTAGTTATGAAATAAACCATTTTAACATGTCATCGAGCAAATGTAAACAAACAACATCTTAAACATTTTAAACAGTCATGAAAGTGGCATATTATGAAACTAGATGAAATTCTAGACATTTTACATATAAAGTTTGTTTAATTCCGATGCACGGTTTGTGAGATATTATATGCATGAACTCTAGGGGCTTTTCTGCAAAACATGCAGCATCTGGATAATTACTAAAATTGCTGGACAGGAAAAAAACATAACGGGCTGAAACTGAATTGGCCTAGCAGTAAGAAAAAAAGGAGGGGCCCTGGGGTCAGCTCACCCATGGGCTTGGCCCGGTGGGTGGAGGAGGAAGCAGCAGGCCGGATCGGAAGGTGGGCTTTGGCGGGGCTGGGCCTACGTGCTGCTAGCCCATGAACCGCGTGGGAGACTGGCCCGTTTGCACGACAAGGAGGGACATGGTCAATGGGAGCGCTCTCCTCGCTTGCTCGATCTGGCAGCAGCGCGAGCAGAGGCGCGGTGCCGGGGAACTTGGCGCAACTCCGGCGAGCTGAGGACTCCGGCGGGACGGCAGGGATGGAGCGGACGAGCGGATCCAGCCCTATGGAGCCGATCTGAACAGAGGCGAGGCGAGGCATGGAACGAGGCGAAGATGGAGCTTCGGGTCCAGGCAGCCATGGCGGGGAGGCGCTCCGGCGAGGCAGGGGACGACCGGAGGTCGGGGATGGACTAGACCATCCATTTCCCAATTAGATCCGGCGAAGACTTGAGGTCCAGGAGCCATGGCATCATCGGGAGCTCCTGAGGTCATCCATGGCAGAGAGGGAGAGAGGTTAGAGAGGAAGAAATGCGGCAGGGTGAGAGAGAGGAGTACAGAGAGGATCAGAGGGACCTGGTCGGGGAGGGCCGGTGAGGTCCGGCCTGGTGGTGCTGGTTGGCTCGGTGGGTGGATCGGGAAGGCAGGGGAGGCCCTGATTGGAGCGACGGGGAAAATGAGGTGGATCTCGTGGCTGGCGGTGGGACAGGACTGATGGGACAAACTCCCTAGGATCTAGGGTTGTCCACTAAATATAGCAATAGGATTTTTTGGTAGGGGCTAATCCGGTCCGTCTGATCTAAAACAGACGGTCGAGAGAAAAAAAGGTAGGGAGTCCAAAAATGAAAACGGAGATGTTTTTAGATGTTTGGGGATGATCCGGATCCAACGATGACGACTGACCGGGTCGGGTCCGGGACAGCTTTTAGACGCGCGCACGAGGAGGGCCGCGGGCTGATGAGAGAGGTTAGGTTGGGCCTGGCGGTAGGTAGTGGACTGTGTAGAGGGGCTTGGGCTGAGAGGAGAGGAAAGAAGGAAGCCCGGCAACCGTTTCCGGAGACCGAAAATGTCCGAGTTTGACCGACTAATATGTCGCTATAAATATCCGTTGGGCATCAAACAGACTCCGAATGCGATGAAATTTGACAGGCGGTCTACTGACAACATAACAACACCACACGCCAACTTTCATCCCATTTCAGGAACATTTTCCGGCCACTTATAAAATAATATTTCGGAGGTGCCGCGGGCGTGTGCAAGTGTGTATGGGTTCAGAACGGACAACGGACGGAACTGGGGGAACCCGGACGGATGCAGGTTTTGAAAACATGATGATGCAATGCATATGATGCAATGACAAGATGCAACACACAAGCGAATGACAAGGCAACAACAATGAATAACTGGAAGACACATGGCACATCGGTCTCGGGGTGTCACAGGTTTCTCACCGCCCGGGTCAAAATTCTTCTGTGACGTTCTGCATTTCTTTCAACTTCATCCTCAAGATATCGGACCCAACTCCATCTCAAATATCTGCAGTTTCCAAGTCTTCTGCGAAGTATACCTTCAAGAGGAGCCCAGCGTTGAACTCTTCAGAGAATATTTCTATCTGAACTACCAGAACGAGTTCACCGATGGACCCAGCTTAGAGCTTGGTGGAGTCTCAATTCAATGGCGGAGAGATGCCATCTTTCCTTATGCTCAGCTTCCAAGTCATCCCAAGGATTGGAATCAGACCTGGTTCTATTGCCAAGATACTTCTCTTACTGACGAGAATCTCTTGCCTGGTTTTCATGAGCAGCGGCTCATCCCAAGGCACCCTCTCCCCGAATGGCTCACCACTACTGAAAGAGCCAAACTTATGCCTACCTTTTCAAAGGTTAGAGCGTTGTTGGCCAATGGAGTGACTGGTGTCGACCTGGTCCATTGTTGGGTGGCTTGGAGGATCATACCTTTGAGCCACCGACCCGGTTTAATGTGCACATATACTGGTGATACCAAAGATCTACTACGCTACTGCCCAGCACGTTTGTCTGATAAAGAGATTAATGATATGACCAAAACCCTTCTCAACGAAAGCTTGAAAAGCTGCAGCAAAGTGGGGTTGAATCCCTTTTGCACACTCAACCCGGCACCGGATGTAAGTCTGTTTGGTTCATTTATTTCACTTTATTGTTCATATAACTTGCAAATCTCCAACCTTATTGTAATTTGTGTAGGCCGGATCCGCCTTTTGGAAAAAGAAGTATGACAAGAAAGCAGCCAAAAAAGCCAGGGCTAAGACTAAAGCCCTGAAGAAGAATAAAAAGAAATCAACTGCCTCTGATATGTTGAACCTGGATGAAGATGATGAGTCGGAGGTAGACCTTGATTCCCTTGACTCTTTTTTCAACTATCTTATTGACACTGATTGCTATCAGGATGACGCGGAAACCAGCCAGGCGGGTGATGAAGAGGTAACTATTATTTCCTCTGACTCAGAGCCTTTGCCAAGACATAAAATTCGACAAGTGACCCGAAAAGTAAGGTTTTCTCACCCTTTACATCACCTGGATCCCAACTTTATTTTGAAGCAACAGCAGCATGAGAACCGGCACAGAACTCGGACCAGTGGAGGCGGGGAGCTTTCCTCCGGTTTACCTAACACACCGGCCCCACGCAAATGCCGGAATGAGGTGCTTCAGAATTCCAACTCTTTTTATCCCAAGGCAGGTCTTATTTGCCAACCACTTAATCCTTCCGACTCAAATTATCAGGGGACTTCTCACTCTTCTTCTGGAGATTCATCTCAGACTCAGCTTCCGGCTTTCAAGACTACCCCTGGGTAAAAACTTTATCTTTGTTTTGTTCACATTTCTACACATATACTGACCTTTTCAATCCTCTTGCAGTGGAATAGCAAAGCCTAGCAAAAAGGATAAAATAAACAAGCCAGTCGAAGACCCCAAGACTCATGAACCGGAGAGGCAAGCACCAATATCTAAAGCCTCCATGCAACACCCGGAGGAGCTTGCTGATGACCCGCCACCAGAGAATCCTGGTGCCTCTACTGAACATACAATTGTCGACCCTTTGGGTGCTGAACTGCCAAGCCCAATAAAGCCTTCAGAATCAAATACTGAAGAGGTTCTGATCACCCGCACTGGTTTCCGCAAACCGGGGAATCCCACTGCCCTGGCAAAACACTCTGCCAAAGAGGAATTGATTGAGAAACGCAAACTCAAATTTGGCATGGCCAATTATTCTCATTTGAGTATCAGTGAAGTACTCTCTGGTTATCTCAGCCAAGTGCACACTAGCCGCGATATGGAGATTGACATGGTCAAACACACGCACTAGAAATATGAGGTATCAACTTCTGCCTTGTCTGTTAGATATATTCCTTCAGCCCCCAAGTCTACCGAATATGATAGAATCGAATATGCTGTAGACTTTTAGATAATGTTAGATATGTATCAAAGTCAAAACCAGTAGCCCTCAAGGGCCATCTTAAACTGATTAAGTTAAGCATGGACTTCAGATAGTAATGATCAACTTTGCACCTGTAGCCCCCAAGGGTCTGTTTAATCATCATGAATAAGCTGGGACTTATCACTATTACTGCGAATAAAAATCTCACCTTATAACCCTCAGAGGCCGGGTTATATTTGAAAAATATGAACCGGATTTGGTTGTCACTTCTTCATAAAAGAAACTTTCTGCACCCATTAGCCCCCAAGTGCCAAGTGATATTGCTTGCAAAGGGCTTGGGACTTTTTCTTGTATTAAACTGTAGCATAACTGTGAGTATTTGTTTCAATCTTCTACTTGCAGGAGGCCTCCAGTCAATTTCAATCTCAACTGACCGATTTAAAAACCCGACTCGAATCACAAGAAGCTAAGACCCGGAAGGTTGATTCCAAATTCAAGTTTAGCTTGGATGAAACAGAAAAGCTTAAAACTGGGTTTAATGCTGAGAAAGCCGCCTGGGCTGAAGAAAAAACTACCCTGATATAGAGAGATGAAAAAGCTGAAGCCTCTTTGGAAGAGGTCACCACAGAACTTACCAGCTTGAAGCATCATATCTCCCAGATGACCTCTGCCATTTTTGGTAAGTAACACTTAAACATTGTAATGTTTTTCCACACTCCATTGTGTAAGCCGCCCAGTGACTTAATCATAGTATGTTATGCAGGACCCAAGAGCAGCAATCTTGGTCAGGAAGTGCTGATAAAACTCAAGGGGGTTTACACGCTAGTAGAACAACTATACACCGGTGCCCAACACACAATAGCTACCATCTCCCCAACCAATCAAGCACCATCCCTTCTCAGTGATGTCCTAAGCAAACTTTCTGTCCTGCCCGCTAGAATTGACGAAATCAAGCAGCCAGCCGCCAAAGCCGGTGCCATTACGGCTTTAAGCCAGGCGAAGGCATGGCAGGCAGAATTAGACCCGGTCGAGCTAGCTACTGGCTACCCCAGCTTCAAAGAGGACGGGTCCCCCTTTGATAAGAAGGATTTTGATGCTTGTGTAAAGGAGATGCGTCCATTGGCGAGCCTTATTGTTGAAGAAACAGATCTGTCAAGGTATCAGGCGGCTTATACAGCGGACAACCAGAAAATGCCGATGCCGGCTTACAAAATTGTGGACTTCATCCCTCCAATCCGTAAGCATACTTTTGCCCCTGAAATCGATCTGTCTGAGCTTATCGATGACGAAGCTGAATTTCAAGCCTTGACTAGCATCAATTGGTCATCATCTGACTTCCATACAACGAAGGAAGAAGAAGAACCGGTGCGGGATGACCCGAAAGCCTCAAGCCGCCAAGACCAGGAGAATTGATCCGCTGGTCGGCTCATAATCTGCATTATCAGACATTACCTGAAAAACACTTAATCATTTGGGATCCATGGAGCCATGTAATAAACTAGTTGAAACAACCGTGATCTGCCACGCCATCGTGCATGTTTATTTGCATAACACTTATGAACCGCCGATCCGTTATTTGAAGATCTGCCACTTATGCTTTATAATGTTGTTAATTAATGCAGACCATGTTTACCGTTTTTCCTGCACATAAAAAGATAACAGGTGCCCTGGCGGTTTACCCCAGGTGGGTCACAATACCCCATATAAAAACCAATGATGACTGAATAGTCCATAACCAGGGTAGGTTTATCAAAACCTTATATAATGACAACAAAATAAATATCATACCTGTGATATTTGTTCACACTATCGGCTTATCATGCGATGTGCAGTATGGGTAACAGCCCAAAGACTGAGAGCACAATGCCTTGTTCCATTTATTCATACCGCCGGCTTACAACGCCATATGCAGCAAGGGGTAACATCCCAAAAACTTGAGTGCAACACTCCAAGCGTTTTAATCAACACAATGGTGACTTAGCGTCCAAAACCGGGTCGGGTTAACAAACCTCTGGATAGATTCCAATATGAATCATAAAGATCAAGGTAACATGGCCTGAACCAACTTTAAACCATATATGGTACAAAAAATAAAAAGGTGAACTCAAACAAAGTTCAAAAACAAATCAAAAAATCGAGGCTTTCATAGGCGGCCATGCCTAAATCATCAAGTGCTTTTCATGGGCTTACAGAGCCACTAAGTTAATCCTTCAGTCAAACCTTGTAAGCCGGGCCTCACATGGCCAACCGTCGTTTTAACCTTGACAAGTTCAGGGTCTTAATAAGATTGACTGTCAAGAGTTCGGTGGGTCATTCCAGGATTACCTGGGCGGAGTGGCAGATGTACAAGGCAGGATCAACTGAAATTTTTTGGTGTATACACCTGGCGTTTCAAGCCAATCAAAAGGGTTATCAAAGTTATGTTCAATGAACAGGGAGCCTCCAAGTGATATATATTGAACCATCAGGGCAAGGTACCTATGTTTGAGCCGTGCTCTGCAACAGACTCTCTTTGGTCCCTATAACCCGGGCATCAGGCCTCCAAGTAGGTTGTAGCAACGGCATTCAAGTCGGATCATTAGGGTAGTCACAGCTATGCTGAATGAGCAGGAAGCCCCCAAGTATTTTGTAACCATGGCATACAAGCCGGATCAAGAGGGTAGTCATAGCTATGCTCAATAAGGAGGAAGCCCCCAAGCGACCGTATGAAGTGATAATAAAGACTCATATTCTCATAAATGAAACGACAGAGGCCCTGAATTATTAGGGATGCTGGCTTTATTATATGAATCATAATATATACAGTGATAGAAGTATGTACATCACAAGTGCCAGTGGCTCAGGTGTAATAAGGCCGAAGATGAGCAATATTCGATGGTCGGCGGGTCTCCTCCTCCGACGTGCATGAGTCCTTGTGGTCTCGAACATCGATAAGGTAGTATGACCCGTTGTTCAGATTTTTGCTGACCACAAAGGGCCCTTCCCAAGGTGGGGATAGCTTGTGCATGTCAGTTTGATCCTGGATGAGCCGGAGCACCAAATCTCCTTCTTGAAAGGTCCTGGTTTTAACCCGGCGGCTATAATAACGATGCAGGTCTTGCCGAGAAATCGCCGAACGAGCCGCCGCATGGTCACACTCCTCATCCAACAAATCAAGATCGTCCTGACATGCTTTTTATTTATCAGCTTCAACATAATCCGCCACACGGGGTGAGTCATGACGGATGTCACTAGGGAGAACCGCCTCTGCTCCGTAAACCATGAAGAAAGGCGTGTAGCCCGTATATCTGTTGCGGTGGTATTGATACTCCAAAGCACTGAAGGTGACTCCTCAACCCAACAACCCAGCGTCCTCTACAAAGGGACCATAGGCCGGGGTTTTATGCCTCTCAAAATTTCTTGATTGGCTCTTTCAGCTTGGCCATTGGACTGGGGGTGAGCCACTGATGATACATCAAGGCGAATATGCTCTCATTGACAGAATTCTTTCATACCACCTTTAGAAGTTCGTGCCATTATCAGTTATAATGCTGTGAGGAAAGCCAAATCAGAAAATCACCTTTTTAAGAAATAGAACATTGTCGCAGCTTCACACTTACTGACCGGCTCTGCCTCAACCCACTTTGTAAACTTGTCAACCGCCACCAAAAGGTGGGTCTTTTTGTCCTTGGACCTTCTGAAAGGTCCAACCATATCCAGCCCCCAGACACCAAATGGACAAGTAATTGGAATCATCCTCAATTCCTGAGCCGGTACATGAGCTCGTCTTGAAAATTTCTGACAACCATCACATTTACTCACCAAATCCTCTGCATCAGCATGAACCGTCAGCCAATAAAACCCATGACGGAAAGCCTTGGCTACAAGACTTAGAACCGACATGATGACCACAATCTCCTTCATGAATCCCTCGTAGAATCTCACGGCCTTCCTCAGGAGAAACACAATGTTGACACACCCCTGTGACACTACAGCGATGCAACTCTCCATTGACAATAGTCATTGACTTAGACCGCCGGGTTATCTACCAAGCCAAAGTTTCATCTTCAGGTAACTCACCCCGGGTCATATAAGACAAATATGGAACTGTCCAATCAGGAATAGCATGAAGAGCCACCACCAACTGCGCCTCCGGGTCAGGAATAGCAAGATCTTCCTTTGTAGGCAATTTGACTGAAGGGTTGTGCAGAATATCAAGGAAAACATTAGGTGGTACCGGCTTACGTTTGGACTGTCGATGTCAAAACCGGCTGATCTCGAGTAGGGGGTCCCGAACTATGCGTCTGAGGATCAAAGGTAACAGGAGACAAGGGGACACAATGTCTACCCAGGTTCGGGCCCTCTTAATGGAGGTAAAACCCTACATCCTGCTTGATTGTATTTGATGAGTATAGGGGTTATAAGAGTTGATCTACCTCGAGATAGTAATGATTAAACCCTAGATGTCTAGCACGTATGAATTCTCATGGCCTCTATGGACTAAACCCTCCAGTTTATATATACATCGGAGGGGCCTAGGGTTGTACAGAGTTGGTTTACAAAGAAAGGAAATTATACATCCAGACATTAAGCTTGCCATCCACGCATAAGAGAGTCCTGCCCGGACACGGGGGAAGGTCTTCTATCTTGTATCTTCACGGCCCATTAGTCCGGCCCATATCAAATAGCCCGGACACCCGAGGACCCCTTTGTCTAGGACTCCCTCAGTAGCCCCTGAACCAGTCTTCAAAGACGATGTATTCGGCACGCAGATTGGCTTCGGCATTGCAAGACGGGTTCCTTCTCCGCATACAAAGCAGTCTTCTGAACAAGAGAACTATATTCGGATCTGTACAATAGTCACAACCCTCAACCATAAGGGTACAGTACTACTCAATAAGGCATATCTATTGACATCTTTTTCGGCGAAACGTCACGTCTGGCCTTTTTATTATTTCGAACCTTTTTTCCGGCCTCCCACTTCGTGTTTCGAGGTGCAGCCTCTATTGACACGTCTTGTCAAAACAGAGATCGTGCCCCCTTATTGCGGGATTTTCATCAATACGGGTTTGGGTAATCCAACCATGCCATGCGCACGACTCCTTGGGAATAGGCGAGTTTTAAGGCTAGTGGGGGTGTTTGATATTCACTGCCTATATAAGCGGATAAAGATCTATCTTTTTACCCCATGCCTTCTTCCTTCCTCAGCCTTCCCACCCTCGAGCTCCAGCGCCCAAGTTTCCACCTTTCCTACTGCCCAATCCTTGCAACCATGTCCGAATCTGGCTCTCAAGGCAAGTGGGTGGCCTCCTCCGTCACGGAGAAGGACATTAGGGAGCTCTGGGAGGCGAAGTATTTGACCGCGGAAATCGCACACAGGCTCGCGTCCAAAGAGCAAATCATCCCCACTCCAAAGCCCGGTGAGAGGGTCATGTTTAACCCTCACTTTCTCTGTGGCCTAGGGTTTCCACTTCACCCTTTTGTCTGCGGTCTAATGTTCTATTACGGGCTAGATTTCCATGATCTAGCCCCAAACTCCTTCCTTCACATCTTGGCGTTCATCGTCATGTCTGAGGCCCTCCTCCGTATTCCCCCCATTTCAGCATGTGGCTCAAAGTCTTCAATGTGAAGCCGAAGGTGGTTGACGGGCAACACGCCGACTGTGGCGGCGCCATGGTGAGCAAACTCCCCAACACCACTTGGCCCAAAGGAGCCTTCATGCAGACCGTGAAGGTGTGGCAGCAGGAGTGGTTCTACATCACCGAGCCCTGCGGTACCAAATGGGAGGCCGCTCCTGAATTCAGATCTAGGCCCCATATGCCGCTCACTTCTTGGACCAACAAGGGTCTGGACTAGGGGACGACCGACGAAGTGATGACGCTGCAAAGGCGCATCAAGAGTATGATAAAGAAGCACACCAGCCTCACCGACGTGATTCAGGTGATGCTCTTCCGCCGGATCCTCCCATGCCAACGCTGACCTCTCCGCATGTGGGAGTTTAATCCGGACAGCCCCCGGACCCTACAGCACTTCTTCGGTACAATGCATGAAGAGATATGGAAACTGCTTTTTAAAGCCCAGAAGTCATGGCCGGAGAAGACCGAAGACATCGGTCTCGACAGTGCACATCCGGCTACTGAGGTAAGCTCCTTTCCTTCGAACATAGTTTCGGTCCATAAGTCGAAGGATATACTGAAACGCACATTGCTTTATTCAGGGCTGATAGCGAAGGCGGAGCGGATCAGGTGTCCGGCGCCGCTACCCGAAAACCCAGCCACTCCTTTGTTAACGAGGATGCTGCTACCTCTTGAGCACTGCGTTGGATTTCCCCGAAGAGGAGAGGATGATGCAACAAAGTAGCGCAAGTATTTCCCTCAGTTTTTGAGAAGCAAGGTATCAATCCAGTAGGAGGCTACACGCGAGTCCCTCGTACCTACACAAAAACAATAGCTCAACGCAACCAACGCGCTTAGGGGTTGTCAATCCCTTCACGGTCACTTACGAAAGTGAGATATGATAGAGATGATAAATAATATTTTTGGTATTTTTGGTATAGAGATGCAAAGTGAAAAGTAAAAGGCAAAGTAAAAAAGCAAAGCAATAATAAAGTAATGGAGATTGATATGATGAGAAAGAGACCCAGGAGCCATAGGTTTCACTAGTGGCTTCTCTCAAGAGCATAAGTATTCTATGGTGGGTGAGCAAATTACTGTTGAGCAATTGACAGAATTGAGCATAGTTATGAGAATATCTAGGTATGATCATGTATATAGGCATCACATCCGGGACAAGTAGACCGACTCCTGCCTGCATCTACTACTATTACTCCACTCATCGACCGCTATCTAGCATGCATCTAGAGTATTAAGTTAAAAACAGAGTAACGCCTTAAGCAAGATGACATGATGTAGAGGGATAGTTTCATGCAATATGATAAAAAACCCATCTTGTTATCCTCGATGGAAACAATACAATACGTGCCTTGCTGCCCCTTCTGTCACTGGGAAAGGACACCGCAAGATCGAACCCAAAGCTAAGCACTTCTCCCATGGCAAGAAAAACCAATCTAGTAGGCCAAACCAAACTGATAATTCGAAGAGACTTGGAAAGATAACCAATCATACATAAAAGAATTCAGAGAAGATTCAAATATTATTCATAGATAGACTGGATCATAAACCCACAATTCATCGGTCTCAACAAACACACTGCAAAAAGAAGATTGCATCGAATAGATCTCCACGAGAGAGGGGGAGAACATTGTATTGAGATCCAAAAAGAGAGAAGAAGCCATCTAGCTACTAACTATGGACCCGTAGGTCTGAAGTAAACTACTCACACTTCATCGGAGGGGCTTGGATGATGATGTAGAAGCCCTCCGTGATCGATGCCCCCTCTGGCGGAGCTCCGGAACAGGCCCCAAGATGGGATCTCGTGGATACAGAAAGTTGTGGCGGTGGAATTAGGTTTTTGGCTCCGTCCCCGATCGTTTGGGGGCACGTAGGTATATATAGGAGGAAGGAGTACGTCGGTGGAGCTTCGAGGGGCCCACGAGGCAGGGGCGCGCCCTAGGGGAAGGCGCCTCCACCCTCGTGACCACCTCGTGGCTTTCTTGATGGAGGGTCCAAGTCTCCTGGGTCTTATCTGATGAGAAAATCGCGTTCCCGAAGGTTTCATTCCGTTTGGACTCTGTTTGATATTCTGTTTCTCCGAAACACTGAAATAGGCAAAAAAACAACAATTCTGGGATGGGCCTCCGGTTAATAGATTAGTCCCAAAAATAATATAAAAGTGGAAAATAAAGCCCAATATAGTCCAAAACAGTAGATAATATAGCATGGAGCAATCAAAAATTATAGATACGTTGGAGACGTATCAAGCATCCCCAAGCTTAATTCTTGCTCGTCCTCGAGTAGGTAAATGATAAAAACAGAATTTTTGATGCGGAGTGCTACTTGGCATAATTTTAATGTAATTCTTCTTAATTGTGGTATGAATATTCAGATCCGAAAGATTCAAGACAAAAGTTCATGTTGACATAAAAATGATAATACTTCAATCATACTAACTAAGAAATTATGTCTTCTCAAAATAACATGGCCAAAGTAAGTTCATCCCTACAAAATCATATAGTTTATTCATGTTTCATTTTCGTCACACAAGAATGCTCTCATCATGCACAACCCCGATGACAAGCCAAGCAATTGTTTCATTATTTAGTAATCTCAAACCTATAAACTTTCACGCAATATATGAGCGCGAGCCATGGACATAGCACTATGGGTGGAATAGAATATAATGAAGGGGGTTATGTGGAGAAGACAAAAAAGGAGAAAGTCTCACATCAACGAGGCTAATCAATGGGCTATGGAGATGCCCACCGATTGATGTTAATGCAAGGAGTAGGGATTGCCATGCAACGGATGCATTAGAGCTATAAATGTATGAAAGCTCAACAAAAGAAACTAGTGGGTGTGCATCCAACTTGCTTGCTCACGAAGACCTAGGGCACTTGAGGAGGCCCATTGTTGGAATATACAAGCCAAGTTCTATAATGAAAATATCCCACTAGTATATGAAAGTGATAACATGAGAGACTCTCTACTATGAAGATCATGGTGCTACTTTGAAGCACAAGTGTGGTAAAAGGATAGTAACATTGCCCCTTCTCTCTTTTTCTCTCATTTTTTGGGCCTTTTCTTTTTATGGCCTTTTTTGGGCCTTCTCTTTTTATGGCCTTTTTTATTCCTCACTTGGGACAATGCTCTAATAATTATGATCATCACACTTCTATTTATTTGCAACTGAATGATTACAACTCGATACTAGAACAAAGATGACTCTATATGAATGCCTCCGGCGGTATACCAGGATATGCAATGAATCAAGAGTGACATGTATGAAAGAATTATGAACGGTGGCTTTGCCACAAATATTATGTCAACTACATGATCATGCTAAGCAATATGACAATGATGAATGTGTCATGATGAACAGAACGATGGAAAGTTGCATGGCAATATATCTCGGAATGGCTATGCAAATGCCATAACAGGTAGGTATGGTGGCTGTTTTGAGGAAGATATAAGGAGGTTTATGTGTGAAAGAGCATATCATATCACGGGGTTTGGATGCACCGGCGAAGTTTGCGCCAACTCTCAATGTGAGAAAGGGCAATGCATGGTACCGAAGAGGCTAGCAAGGATGGAAGGGTGAGAGTGCGTATAATCCATGGACTCAACATTAGTCATAAAGAACTCACATACTTATTGCAAAAATCTACAAGTCATCAAAAACCTTGGCACTACGCGCATGCTCCTAGGGGGATAGATTGGTAGGAAAAGACCATCGCTCGACCGCCACTCATAAGGACGATAATCAAATAACACCTCATGTTTCAAATTTGTTGCATAACGTTTACCATACGTGCATGCTACGGGACTTGCAAACTTCAACACAAGTATTTCTCAATTTCACAACTACTCAACTAGCATGGACTTTGAATATTACCTCCATATCTTAAACACATCATCAAGCATCAAACTTTTTCTTAGTTATTCAACACACATAAGAAAGTTTTTATTATTAATCTTGTATACCAAGCATATTAGGATTTTAAGCAAATTACCATGGCTATTAAGGACTCTCCAAAATAATCTAGTGAAGCATGAGAGATCAATAGTTTCTATTAAAACAAAATCCAACACCGTTCTCTAAAAAGATATAAGTGAAGCACTAGAGCAAAACTTATTACTTCAAAAGATATAAGTGAAGCACTAGAGTAAAACTATAGAGCTCAAAAGATATAAGTGAAGCACATAGAGTATTCTATCAAATTCCAAATTATGTATGGCTCTCTCAAAAGGTGTGTACAGCAAGGATGATTGTGGTAGACTAACAAGCAAAAGACTCAAATCATAAAAGACGCTCCAAGCAAAACACATATCATGTGGTGAATAAAAATATAGCTCCAAGTAAAGTTACCGATAGAAGTAGACGAAAGAGGGGATGCCTTCCGGGGCATCCCCAAGCTTTAGGTGTCCTTAGATTATATTGGGGGTGCCATGGGAATCCCCAAGCTTAGGCTCTTGCCACTCCTTGTTCCATAATCCATCAAATCTTTACCCAAAACTTGAAAACTTCACAACACAAAACTTAAAGTAGAAAATCTCGCGAGCTCCGTTAGCGAAAGAAAACAAAAGACCACTTCAAGGTACTGTAATGAACTCATTCTTTATTTATATTGGTGTTAAACCTACTGTATTCGAACTTCTCTATGGTTTATAAACTATTTTACTAGCCATAGATTTATCAAAATAAGCAAACAACACACGAAAAACAGAATCTGTCAAAAACAGAACAGTCTGTAGTAATCTGTAGATAGCGCAATATATGGAACCCCAAAAATTCTAAAATAAATTTATGGACGTGAGGAATTTACCTATTAATCATATGCAAAAATAATTAACTAAATATCACTCTCCAAATAAAAATTACAGCAGTTCTCGTGAGCGCTAAAGTTTCTGTTTTTTACAGCAAGTTCAACAAGACTTTCCCCAAGTCTTCCCAACGGTTCTACTTGGCACAAACACTAATTAAACACAACCAAAACAGAGGCTAAATAATTTATTTATTACTAAACAGGAGCAAAAATCAAGTAATAAAAATAAAATTGGGTTGCCTCCCAACAAGCGCTATCGTTTAACGCCCCTAGCTAGGCATAACAAGCAAGAATAGATCTAGGTATTGCCATCTTTGGTAGGCAATCCATAAGTGGCCCTCGTGATAGATTCATATGGTAATTTTATTTTATTTCTAGGGAAGTGTTCCATGCCCTTTTTAATGGAAATTGAAATCTAATATTCCCTTCCTTCATATCAATAATTGCACCAACCGTTCTAAGGAAAGGTCTACCGAAAATAATAGGGCAAGAAGGATTGCAATCTATATCAAGAACGATAAAATCTACGGGAACATAATTCCTATTTGCAACAATAAGAACATCATTAATTCTTCCCATAGGTTTCTTAATAGTGGAATCCGCAAGATGCAAGTTTAGAGAGCAATCATCAAAATCACGGAAATCTAGCAAATCACACAAAGTTTTGGGAATAGTAGAGACACTAGCACCCAAATCACACAAAGCATAAAACTCATAATCTTTAATTTTAATTTTAGTAGTAGGTTCCCATCATCATAAAGTTTTCTAGGGATAGAAACTTTCAACTCAAGTTTTTCTTCATAAGATTGCATCAAGGCATCAACGATATGTTCGGTAAAGGCTTTATTTTGACTATAAGCATGAGGAGAATTTAGCACGGATTGCAACAAGGAAATACAATCAATTAAAGAGCAATTTCCATAATTAAATTCCTTGAGATCCAATGTAGTGGGTTTAGCATCATCTAAGGTTTTATTTCTTTTAATCCCACTTTTATCAATTTCATCATCAAGATCTAAATACTCCGAATTTTTAGAACGCCTTCTAGGTAAAGGTGGATCATATTCAGTTTCATCAAGATTTATATTGCAAAACAAAGATTTAATAGGAGACACATCAATAACTTTTAGATCTTCATCTTGATTTTCATAGGAATTCGGTTTAGCGGCCATCTTATTGACTAAGGTAGCATGCATATCTGAAATTTCAGCAGGTAATTTTTCAAGATGAGCAATTTGGGATCTTATACCATCAAATTCTTTAGACATATCATCGAGATCTTTATTCATATAATTCATGAAACTTTTTTGTTCCTTAAGCTCATTTCTAAAGAAATTATTATGCTCAAATTGCAAAACCATAAACTTCCTGACGTTGTTTTCGATCTCCTCTAACCTTTTAAGTTGAAGATCACCAAATCTAGGTAGAGACATCGCGACAAACAAGCAATCCAACACACGAGCAAACAAAAAGCAAACGGGCAAAACGAGGCAAATAGAGAAAGAGAGGGAGGATAGAGAGAGAGGGCGAATAAAACGGCAAGGGTGAAGTGGGGGAGAGGAAAACGAGAGGCAAATGGCAAATAATGTAATGCGGGAGATAGGGATTGCGATGGGTACTTGGTATGTTGACTTTTGCATAGACTCCCCGGCAACGACGCCCGAAATTCTTCTTGCTACCTCTTGAGCACTGCATTGGATTTCCGCCAAGAGGAGAGGACGATGCAGCAAAGTAGCGTAAGTATTTCCCTCAGTTTTTGAGAACCAAGGTATCAATCCAGTAGGAGGCTACGCGCGAGTCCCTCGTACCTACACAAAAACAATAGCTCAACGCAACCAACGCGCTTAGGGGTTTTCAATCCTTTCACGGTCACTTACGAAAGTGAGATATGATAGATATGATAAATAATATTTTGGTATTTTTGGTATAGAGATGCAAAGTGAAAAGTAAAAGGCAAAGTAAAAAGCAAAGCAATAATAAAGTTATGGAGATTGATATGATGAGAAAGAGATCCTGGGGCCATAGGTTTCACTAGTGGCTTCTCTCAAGAGCATAAGTATTCTACGGTGGGTGAACAAATTACTGTTGAGCAATTGACAGAATTGAGCATAGTTATGAGAATATATTGGTATGATCATGTATATAGGCATCACGTCCGAGACAAGTAGACCAACTCCTGCCTGCATCTACTACTATTAATCCACTCATTGACCGCTATCCAGCATGCATCTAGAGTATTAAGTTAAAAACAGAGTAACGCCTTAAGCAAGATGACATGATGTAGAGGTATAGTTTCATGCAATATGATAAAAAAACCATCTTGTTATCCTCGATGGCAACAATACAATACGTGCCTTGCTGCCCCTTCTGTCACTGGGAAAGGACACCGCAAGATCGAACCCAAAGCTAAGCACTTCTCCCATGGCAAGAAAAACCAATCTAGTAGGCCAAACCAAACTGATAATTCGAAGAGACTTGCAAAGATAACCAATCATACATAAAAGAATTCAGAGAAGATTCAAATATTATTCATAGATAGACTGGATCATAAACCCACAATTCATCGGTCTCAACAAACACACCGCAAAAAGAAGATTACATTGAATAGATATCCACGAGAGAGGGGGAGAACATTGTATTGAGATCCAAAAAGAGAGAAGAAGCCATCTAGCTACTAACTATGGACCCGTAGGTCTGAAGTAAACTACTCACACTTCATCGGAGGGGCTTGGATGATGATGTAGAAGCCCTCCGTGATCGATGACCCCTCCGGCGGAGCTCCGAAACAGGCCCCAAGATGGGATCTCGTGGATACAGAAAGTTGCGGCGGTGGAATTAGGTTTTTGGCTCCGTCCCCGATCGTTTGGGGGTTCATAGGTATATATAGGAGGAAGGAGTACGTCGGTGGAGCTTCGAGGGGCCCATGAGGCAGGGGGCGCCCTCCACCCTCATGACCGCCTCGTGGCTTTCTTGACGGAGGGTCCAAGTCTCCTGGGTCTTATCTGATGAGAAAATCGCGTTCCCGAAGGTTTCATTTCATTTGGACTCCGTTTGATATTTTGTTTCTCTGAAACACTGCAATAGGCAAAAAAACAGCAATTCTGGGCTGGGCCTCCGGTTAATAGGTTAGTCCCAAAAATAATATAAAAGTGGAAAATAAAGCCCAATATAGTCCAAAACAGTAGATAATATAGCATGGAGCAATCAAAAATTATAGATACGTTGGAAACATATCAAATGCTGGTCCCGACGCCTTATCAGGTGCCGGAGAAGAAGGCCAAGAAGAAGAGCAAGGAGGCCAAAGGTGGCCTTCACCGTAAAGGTACTTCAGACGTCATGTCCGGAGATACCGAAGCTCTCTCCTCCCATGAGGGAGATGATGATGATGAGGAAGAGGAGGAAGAAGAAGAGAGCAATTATCCCCCTAAGGGGAGGAAGAAGAAGAGGGCGGCCTCTACAGACCCGGGAGCGGAGGCGTCCAATCGGGAGAAAATGACCCTCTTGGATGGTTTGGATTCAGATGCCGAAGCCCTCCCCGAATGGCACCCGAGGTCGAAGCCCCTGGCAGCATCATAAGTACTCAAGGACACTATACGTATGTCTAGTTTTTATGATTGTAGTTCTAACATATTTGTGTTGTGTGGCTCAGCCCGGCCCGCCATCTTCCCCAATCATCGTCCTTGGGGAATTCGCTTGAGCCAGGGATGGTGTAGAGTGAGACACCTCCACGAGCCTCCCCGCCAAACACTATGGACAACACCGAAGTGTTGTCCCGAAAAGCCTCTCCGGGCCATGGAGAGGTGCGGGAGGCCGTCCATATGGCACCAGAGGATAACACCTCGGCTGCCGAGAACATGGGGGAACCAACGCCTATGGAGACTGACGACAGGGGACACGACCAATCTGGCCCCCAGCCGAACACCATTCCGAAGACCAGTACGGCTCCGGAGTCGAGCGGGCAATCCCTTTTGAAGGAGGGGGGCGTTGACTCCACCGGCAACCTCCATTAATCCGGAGGTGCCGGACACCCTAGCGGAAGCACTTCGACATGCCTCCGTCATGGAGGAGCACCGTACCCGGATGGGTTCAGTGGTTGAGAAGATTCAGTCTGCCAAGGGCGGGCTGAATGAAGCCTTTACCAGCCTACAGATAGGTCTTTGAGGTATGCGACGTTGGACGCCTTTTATGTGAAAAAACTTGTGCCTGTATACAGATAGTAGCCCCTGAGACTATGTTCGGTTTTGGAAAAAGCCAAACAGAGGATTAAATGAATATCGCAGAAGGTGACGTACATATCTATTAAATGCACATGCTTCACTGTTGGCGGGGACCACCCAAGCCGCTGAAGTTTCCAAGCTCAAACGAAAGCTGAAGCTGGCTGATGATGACCTCGACCGTATTAACAAGCGGCTCTATGAGGCGCACGGTACGTATTTGTACGATTAAAATTATATTCGAGTGCGGAGTTTGAAGCTAACACACTTTCTTGTGTAAATGATTTGCAGGTAGTGCGACCGATATTGAGACTCTTAAGGGCGCCCTGTCGCAAGTCCAAGAACGGGAGAGGGTGAGTAGAGCGGCTGCTGATAAAGCGGCTACAGATTTAAAGGCCGAGCAGGCCACTCACCGCTAGTATGAGGAGAGGGTGACCGAAGTCGAGCAAGAGCTCAAGGACGCTGCTCGAAAGTGTGAGGCCTTGGAGGAGAAGAATAAGGATCAAGCAGACGAACTCTCCAAGGCTCTCCAAAAGGCTCGGGAGGCGCGAACTGAGTCCTGGCCGGCCCGCAAGGAGATCAAGCAGGCTGAACATATAGCGGCTGGTAAGCCCTTTCTTTTGCAGAGTAAATTCGGCAGTCAAGAATATGCCCCACTTACTTGATTGTGGAGTTCTCCAGATGCGTTTGCTGATCTTCCGAAGAGCGCCGCTGATGCTGCGAAGTTTTTCCTGGCCCAAGATGGGAACACAACGGAGAAACTCTTTTGGTCGCAATACCTGGTGCCGGAGCGTCCAGCGCTATTGAACGACCAGATGATGCCGCTGGTGGAGCTGCATAGGATGTCCGGATTGGCCATGAAGGACATCATAGTCTGATTAGGGCAGGCCGAACCTATTCCTGGCACCTACTTCGGCCTATTCAAGCGGCTCGCCGACGCTCTCCTCCGAATTGAAGCTATGAAGCGCTCCTCGTGTATTGAGGGTGCCCGGATGGCCTTTGCCCATGTTAAGATGCACTGGGCGAAGATGAAGGCTACCGTCGTAGCAGTTGAGGGCCCACCCGAAGGCAAGGACTATCGTAAGCCGGAGCACTATTTTCAAGACGTCCTGGAGGGTGCCCATTTAATAGAGGGTAAATGCTCGAAGGATATTATTTTTGAATGAATGTATCCGGTCTGCCCAGACTTTTGTGTTATGAGCTTGTGTAATATACTTGTTTGTTTATCTCAAAGTATTTTCCTCTTGTGCGGCGGTTTTTATATCTGAAAGTTTGCTAGTTGTCAACTTCAGCCCCCATGTAGATACTACGGGGGTGTTCAGAATAGCACTTGACCACTCTTGACCCAACGTCTTGGTCCGTAAAGGAGGTGATCATGCGGCGAACTAGGCAATCAGACTATGTGGCTTTACCACTCTCACTTAGCCATAGGAGTTTGACAAAGGGACTATGAGCTAGCCCCTGGTGCGCGTGTGGCCTTTCGAACTTGGATGCTTTAGGCGCGTGATCGGGTGATTGCCAGTCCTTCGTGTAATACGAAAAAAATCGCAAAAGATTTAGTAAGTCACCGAACCGCTGACCAGTTCTCGCTATATCATGACAGTCAGTTTTCGGCTTTTCTACTGAGGTGTTTGACCAGACTAGCCAGAAACACAATCGCAGTAGTTCTCCCTTCACTACCTCAGCCGAACAAATGGAACGTAAGGTGGTAACCACAGGAGCCGGGTAACCCAACTATTGACCAAAGACATGATTTGTAGCGACCAGACCTCAAATAGTCTGATCTCTGTGCTCCGGTGTCATCCCTGGATCAGTAATGCTGACACCACACAGTATTCGAAGGATTTATAGCAGAGTAGCAATCACACACTTATTACATCGAGTGTCTCAAAAGAGAACTTATTACAATAAATATGGCTTAAGGCCATCTAATAACGATAACAACGGAAGGCTTGAAAGATAAGTGAGTCCATCAACTCCAACGGCATCACTGAGTATAGAACCATGACCTAAAAACTCCTTAATCGTCGTCTGAAAAGTCTGCAACATTAACATTGCAGCCCGAAAATGGGTCAGCACATGGAATATGCTGGCAAGGTAACACATAGAGAGTAATGGAAATGAAATAGCTATACTATATGCATATTTGGCTGGTGGAAAGCTCTATGGTTACAGTTTTGCGTAAAGCCAATTTTTCCCTACTTCAAAGGAATAAATTTATTTAACTATCATGGTAGTTGTTAAACATTGAGAATGGTTGACAGCATTCTCAATCGCAATTAAGCATCATCATTAAACAAAACCCAACAAAATTAATTTAGAGTAACATGTTGAGATTCACATGATAATCCAGGTACTAGATACTCAAGATTGTCCATAACCGGGGACATGGCTAACCATGATTAGTTTGTTACACTCTGCAGAGGTTTGCGCACCTTTCCCCACAAGACTCGATCGCCTCCGTTTGGTTTCTCGCACTACATGGTGTTTGAGAAGACGGATGACCGAGACATAGTCTTTCAGAAGCGCTAGCACCTTACGATCAGGTAGACCGTACCACCTACATCCCCTACATCTGCTAGTCTACCACTGTAAGAGTTCGCACAACTTAGTCAACCATGCTAGAGCCCATAATAGCTTGTGGCTGCACACGGAAGTTTCTAGTATGAATAGTCTCATGATCCCTTTGAGCCTGGGTGGCGGTCCAAAAGAAAACAGGCAAGTCCTGGAATACCCAGGTGCCTCAATCCACCCAGATGTGTGTTTAATTTGCCACCTTAGATAAACCAATCTCACATCTGTCATGGATGTCACTCACCCAATCCACGTCTACTAGCATAGCATGGCATAATAAGCAAACGTAGAAGTAACTCCAAAAGGTTTGATAATAAACAGGTAATAGGTACTACCTCATCTACTTCCCATCCCACAATTTAATTAGATCCTATTCATGCAATGTGTGAGGATTGATCTAATGCAAGAAAACTGGGTAGTAGAAAAGGTATGATCAAAGTGTTACTTGCCTTGCTGATGATCCGCGAAACCTAACGATTCGAAGTAACAGGCGGCGCACTCCGGGTATTCTATCGCAGACAAACAAACAAGCATACAATAAGTACTCATCTAATGCACGGGTAAAATGCAAATAAGAGATCTAACCAGAAGGTTCAACTTAAGAACTCCGGTTGGCAAAAAGGATCAAATTAAACGAAGCAACGAAAGTCAAACGGCGAAAGAAACAACTTCATTCTAGTACTCTGGATCTAAGGCAAATTTTACAGTAGCAAAATCTTGTTTAAGTTGGTTAAACGGATAGAGGGTTTCGAGACGAAACTCTAGGCGCTTGAATCGCCTGATTCCGATAAACGAGCGAAAAGTTACACTAAAACAAAAATCGGATCAGGAATCGCGATCAGAAAATCGCGGATTTAATCCGAGAAAAGAAAAAGCGACGAACGCTCGCTAGAACGAACGAATGGACGAACGCTCGCTATTTAAATAAATCGGAAAAACTGATCTATTTAAAAAAACCGAAAAAAAAACCGACGAAAACCGATCTTTTTTTTAACGATGGCACGGAAGTCGAGGCGGCGGCGGCGAACCTCGGCGGCGGTGTCCGGCGGCGGCGGAAGCGGCGGCTGGGGTGGGCGGCTAGGGCAGCGGCTGGGCTAGGGTTTCCCCCGGGTGGGCTGCCCCGGCTTATAAAGGCCCCCCTCGGGCCGGAGTCCTAGTCGGACACGGCCCGTAGGTCGGTTCGTTTTTTTTTAAATTATTTCGCTCGGAAGAAAAAAAAAGAAATACTAAATGGACTCCAAGAATCCAGAATAAATTTTCATGGGCTTCTGAAATCAAGCCGCACAAAGTGAACATTTATTTGGGACCTAAATGCATTTTTGAAAAACACACATTTTTCCTAAATTCAATTAAAACACCGAAAAACTCCAAAATAAAATCTTATTTGATTTTATTATTAAATCCTCAATATTTCTTTATTTCGGGAAAGTCATTTTATTCCCTCTCTCATATTTTTGTAGTAGAAATAATTGATGATAAAATAAATAAAATCAAATGATCCTATTCTCAAAATTTGAGAAAACTCAAATATGAAAATAACGAAATACCCAACTCTCTCCGTGGGTCATTGAGTTGCGTAGAATTTCTAGGATCAACCAAAATGCAAAAATAAAATATGATATGCATAGATGATCTAATGTATAACATTCCAAATTGGAAATTTGGGATGTTACAAACCTACCCCCTTAAGATGAATCTCGCCCTCGAGATTTGGGTTGGTTAGAAAATAGGTGAGGGTGGTCCTTGAGCAAATCTTCCTCTCGTTCCCAGGTGGCTACATCCTCCGTGTGGTGGCTCCACTGAACCTTGCAAAACTTGATAACCTTGCTGCGAGTGACTCGACTGGCAAATTCGAGGATCTTAATTGGTTTCTCTTCGTAGGTCAAATCATTATCCAACTGAATAGTTTCCAATGGCACTGTGTCTCTCAAGGGTATGTCAGCCATCTCCGCGTGGCACTTCTTTAACTGAGAAACGTGGAACACATCATGAACTCCTGACAATCCTTCGGGCAATTCCAACTTGTAGGCCACTTCTCCCATACGCTCCAAAACTCGATATGGTCCTACAAATCGTGGTGCTAACTTCCCTTTAACTCCAAAACGCTTTGTTCCCCGAAGTGGAGATACTCGAAGATAAGCTCTATCTCCCACTTCCTAAACTTTCTCCTTACGTTTAGAATCTGCATAACCTTTCTGCCTGGACTGGGCTACCTTGAGCCTATCGCGAATCAACTTCACCTTCTGTTCAGACTCTTTAATCAAGTCAGGTCCAAACAACTGGCGGTCTCCAACTTCGTCCCATGATAACGGTGTCCTGCACCTCCTTCCGTACAAAGCTTCGAAAGGGGCCATCTTTAAACTGGTTTGGTAACTGTTGTTGTAAGAGAACTCTGCATATGGCAAATTATCGTCCTAACTAGATCCGTAATCTAGCGCACAAGCTCTCAGCATATCCTCCAAAATCTGATTGACTCTCTCGGTCTGTCCATCTGTCTGTGGATGAAAAACTGTACTAAATTCTAACCTGGTACCCAAAGTTTCATGCAACTGCTTCCAGAACTTTGAGGTAAACTGGGTTCCTCTATCAGATATGATACTCCTTGGAACTCCATGCAGACATACGATCCTGGTCATGTATATCTTTGCCAACTTAGCACTGGTGTAAGTGGTCTTTACTGGGATGAAATGAGCTACTTTCGTCAATCGATCGACTACAACCCAAATCGAGTCATAGCCTGAACGAGTCCCGGGCAATACCGTGATAAAATCCATGCCTAGCTTATCCCACTTCCATTCGGGTATCGGCAATGGTTGTAACAATCCTGCTGGCTTCTGATGCTCTGCCTTTACTCTCTGACATACATCACAAACTGCTACATACTCCGCAATATCCTTCTTCATTCTGGTCCACCAGAAGATATCCTTTAAATCCAAATACATCTTGGTATTTCCTGGGTGAATTGAATATGGTGAATCGTGTGCCTCTTGCAGTATCAACTTCCAAATCTCCGGGTCATTGGGCACATAAACGCGGTCTTCAAACCATAGGGTGTCGTGCTCATCCTCACGAAATCCTTTAGCTTTTCCTTTGCTCAGTTTCTCCTTTATAGCGGCAATCTCTTTGTCAGTATTCTGAGCTTCTCTGATTCTATCCATCAAAGTTGACTAAATCTCCAATGCTGCTACATAGCCTCTCGGAACTATTTCCAAACATAGTTCACGAAGATTTTCTGCTAACTCCTTGGGTATTTCTCCCGTCATTAATGTATTGACATGGCTCTTACGGCTTAATAAGTTAGCTACTACATTAGCCTTTCCGGGGTGATAATGCAGTTTCATATCATAATCATTGATAAGCTCCAACCATCTCCTTTGTCTGAGGTTTAACTCCTTCTGTGTGAAAATGTACTTCAAACTCTTATGATCCATGTACACCTCACAATGATTCCCAATGAGAAAATGTCTCCATGTTTTCAAAGCATGCACTACGGCTGCTAACTCCAAATCATGCGTGGCATAATTCAACTCATGAGGCTTCAGTTGTCTTGAGGCATATGAAACAACTCTCCCTTCCTGCATAAGCACTGCTCCAAGTCCTCGACGTGAAGCGTCGCAATACACCTCATAATCCTTGGTCTGGTCTGGCAAAATCAACACTGGTGAGGTAACCAAGCGTTTCTTCAATTCCTCGAAACTAGCCTCACATTCCTCTATCCATATGAACTTGGTATCTTTCTTCAAAAACTTAGTCATAGGCTTCGCAACCTTTGAGAAATTCTCAATAAATCTCCGGTTGTATCCTGCGAATCCAAGAAAACTCCGAATCTCTCCAACTGTTGTTGGGGCTTCCCACTTGGTCATGGTTTCTACTTTAGCGGGATCTACTGCTATACCTTCTCCAGATATAACGTGTCTGAGGAATCCTACTTCCTTCAACCAAAACTCACATTTGCTGAACTTGGCATATAATTGATGTTCTCTGAGCATTCCAAGAACCAAACGCAAATGCTCCTTATGCTCCTCTTTATTCTTCAAGTAAACCAGGATATCATCAATGAACACTACGACGAACTTATCCAAAAACTCCATAAATACTTTGTTCATCATGTTCATAAAATAGGCAGGTGCGTTAGTCAGACCAAATGACATAACGGTATACTCATACAGCCCATACCTGGTAGTAAAAGCTGTCTTCGGAATATCCTGTTCTCGAATCTTCAACTGGTGGTATCCTGATCGCAGATCGATCTTGGAAAATACCTTAGCTCCTTGCAATCGATCAAACAGATCATTGATCATTGGTAGTGGGTACTTGTTCTTGATCGTTACTTCATTCAATCCTCGATAATCAACAACCATCCTGAACGATCCGTCCTTCTTCTCCACTAGTAGTACTCACGATCCCCAAGGTGAAGAACTTGGGCGAATATATCCCTTATCCAGTAACTCCTTAATCTGATTCTTAATTTCCACCAAATCCTTTGCTGGCATCCTATATGGTCTCTTTGATATTGGCCCTCTGCCTGGCAATAGCTCAATCAAAAACTCAATATCTCTATCCGGTGGCATGCCTGGTAACTCCTCCGAAAATACTTCAGGAAAATCCCTTACCATTGGTACTTCCTCCTGCACAACTCCTGTTAGGCAATTTACTTGAGTCCTCTTTGGCACATGTCGGGATACATACTTGATCCTTCTCCCTTCTGGGGTGGTAAGAAAAATTGACTTGCTAGCACATTCAATACTCCCTTCATACTTTGATAACCAATCCATGCCTAATATCACATCTAATCCTTGGGATTCCAATACTATTAGGTCTGAGGGAAAAACATAGTTACCAATCCTTAATGGTAACCGATCACACCATAGACTAGCCACATACTCTGCTCCTGGCGAGGTTACTAACATGGGTGACCTAAGGGCTTGGATTGATAGGTTATACTTATCCACAAATCCCCTTGAGATGTATGAATGCGATGCACTAGTATCAAAAAGAACGAGTGCAGTAAATGACTTAACCAAAAACTTACCTATTACTGCATCGGGTTGAGCTTCAACCTCCTCCACGCTAATGTGGTTCACCTGTCCCCTGTTGAAAGGGTTCGGCTTCTTCCCAGAACTTCCATTGCCATTTTGGCCTTCAGGACATTCATTGGCATAATGTCCGGTCTTCTGACACTTAAACCAAGTGACTTGGCTTAGGTCCTTCTTGGCTGGGGTTGGTGGGTTGGTGCGGATCTGGCCGTTGCTTCCTCCATTACCATTACCATTCTTGGTGCCATTGTGATTGTGCAAGCTACCTCCTCCATGGGTATGCTGAAAATGTCCTCTCGATCTAGGGGTAAAACGTGGCTTCTGCTGAGCTCCTGAATTGTACTTTCCATGTCCATACTTCCTCTTGCGGTTCTCAATCTGCTGTTGCTTCCCTTCAATCATAAGAGCACGATCTACCAACTCCTGGTAGTTGTTGAAGGTTGCTACCATCAGCTGCATGCTCAACTCATGATTCAGTCCTTCTAGAAACTTCTCCTGCTTTGCTGCATCCGTAGCGACGTCATCTGCGGCATAACGTGCTAGCTTACTTAATTCCTCCACATACTGGCCAACTGTCCGTCCTCCTTGGCGCAAGTTGCGAAACTCACGCTTCTTCATGGCCATAGCTCCTGCTGAAACATGTGCAGTACGAAAAGCCTGCTGAAACTGGTCCCATGTGACAGTGTCGACAGGGAAAGTGGCTGTGAAATTCTCCCACCATGATGCTACGGGTCCTTCTAGCTGATGTGCGGCAAACTTCACCTTCTCCACATCTGTGCATCCTGCTGTGGTCAACTCCCTAGCTGTCTTGCGGAGCCAATCATCTGCTACTATCGGCTCGGTGCTACTGGAAAACACCGGCAGATTCAGCCTAAGAAAACGGGCTAAGTGGTCAGCAGGTGGTGGTGGTTGTGGGGTATTGTTGTTGTTCCCCTGATTCTGATTCTGAACTAGCAACTGCATCAATGTGTTCTGCTACTGGATCAACTGGGTGAGCTCCGTTGGAAATGCAAATCCGGGGTCACGTCTCGGAGGCATCTGAGGGTTTAGAAAAGATGATATATAAGAATAGAGGGGGTCTAAAGAGAAAACACTACCCATATGCACATGAGTCAAAAACAAACAATTCACTTCAATCAATCAAACAAAGGCATACAATCAATCTATCTATCGCAAAAGTGCTCGGACTACTATATTTACATGGTGGACTACTACTACTAATGGGGTGGTCTACTAGAAATATCCTTCGGTTGCAGACTCCATGATATCTGCTCCAGCTTCATCAACATAGTCATCATCGCTACTATCTGGTTCCGAGTCGGTGCCGTTGATGATGATGTAGTCTTCCGGGCTAATTTCCTTGGGTTCTTCGTCTTCATCTACTGGCGTAGGGCCTCCCATAAATATTCCAATCTTCTTGATCAGGACGTCATTCTTCTCCACCAATACTTCAATTTCCTCTTCATAATCTTCACGTGTAGCCTTGAGTTCTTCCTCTAGTTCCTTGATTCTAGTCTTAGCCTTCTTCAGATCTATCATGTCGGCGCACATCTGGTTCTCCTATCGTCGAATGTGCTGATTTAACTCCTGGATAAAAGCTATGATTGACCTATCCTTCCTGGTGCTGATCATCTCCCAGTGCTCATCTCGGCGCCCACAAATCTGGTAGATAGTATCCTTGAGATCCTTGCGGTAGACTTCTCCAATGCGTCCCATGGCGATGTGAGCTGTCATGCTCTTTCCTAGACTCCAAGTTAGTGCATCAAAAGAAAACTCTATGGGCTAAGTGACTGGCATGAACGTCCTTCCTGGAACTTGAACTTGAATCATCCAGCGCTCTTCTTCAGGTAAAGTGGCGTTGTAGGTTCCTGTGAAGCTTGGTACTCCTATATTCAGGTATCTAGTGACTTCCTTCAAGTGACGTCCAAAGGGTGTATCTTCATCCGGTTGCGTGAACTTGTTCCTTGCATCCGCCATCCTAAAGAGTAGAAAAGATAAGAAGTCAGAAGAGAAGAGAGTGAAAAGTGATCTAGGTCTTTTAGCTTAGTGGTCGTGTCCTACAGTCAGCGTGTGCTCTGATACCATCTCTGTAGCGACCAGACCTCAAACAGTTTGATCTCTGTGCTCCGGTGTCATCCCTGGATCAGTAATGCTGACACCACACAGTACTCGGAGGATTTATAGCAGAGTAGCAATCACACACTTATTACATCGAGTGTCTCAAAAGAGAACTTATTACAATAAATATGGCTTAAGGCCATCTAATAACGATAACAGCGGAAGGCTTGGAAGATAAGTGAGTCCATCAACTCCAATGACATCACTAAGTATAGAACCACGACCTAAAAACTCCTTAATCATCGTCTGAAAAGTCTGCAACATTAACGTTGCAGCCCAAAAACGGGTCAGCACATGGAATATGCTGGCAAGGTAACACATAGAGAGTAATGGAAATGAAATAGCTATACTATATGCATATTTGGCTGGTGGAAAGCTCTATGGTTACAGTTTTGTGTAAAGCCAATTTTTCCCTACTTCAAAGGAATAAATTTATTTAACTATCGTGGTAGTTGTTAAACATTGAGAATGGTTGACAGCATTCTCAATCCCAATTAAGCATCATTATTAAACAAAACCCAACAAAATTAATTTAGAGTAACATGTTGAGATTCACATGATAATCCAGGTACTAGATACTCAAGATTGTCCATAACCGGGGACACGGATAACCATGATTAGTTTGTTACACTCTGCAGAGGTTTGCGCACTTTTCCCCACAAGACTCGATCGCCTCCGTTTGGTTTCTCGCACTACATGGTGTTTGAGAAGACGGATGACCGAGACATAGTCTTTCAGAAGCGCTAGCACCTTACGATTGGGTAGACCGTACCACCTACATCCCCTACATCTGCTAGTCTACCACTGTAAGAGTTCGCACAACTTAGTCAACCATGCTAGAGCCCATAATAGCTTGTGGCTGCACACGGAAGTTTCTAGTATGAATAGTCTCATGATCCCTTTGAGACTGGGTGGCGGTCCAAAAGAAAACAGGCAAGTCCTGGAATACCAAGGTGCCTCAATCCACCCAGATGTGTGTTTAAGTTTCCACCTTAGATAAACCAATCTCACATCTATCATGGATGTCACTCACCTAATCCACGTCTACTAGCATATCATGGCATAATAAGCAAACGTAGAAGTAACTCCCAAAGGTTTGATAATAAACAGGTAATAGGTACTACCTCATCTACTTCCCATCCCACAATTTAATTAGATCCTATTCATGCAATGTGTGAGGATTGATCTAATGCAAGAAAACTGGGTAGTAGAAAAGGTATGATCAAAGTGTTACTTGCCTTGCTGATGATCCGCGAAACCAAATGATTCGAAGTAACAGGCGGCGCACTCCGGGTATTCTATCGCAGACAAACAAACAAGCATACAATAAGTACTCATCTAATGCACGGGTAAAATGCAAATAAGAGATCTAACTAGAAGGTTCAACTTAAGAACTCCGGTTGGCAAAAAGAATCAAATTGAACGAAGCAACGAAAGTCAAACGGCGAAAGAAACAACTTCGTTCTAGTACTCTGGATCTAAGGCAAATTTTACAGTAGCAAAATCTTGTTTAAGTTGGTTAAACAGATATAGGGTTTCGAGACGAAACTCTAGGCGCTTGAATCGCCTGATTCCGATAAACGAGCGAAAAGTTACACTAAAATGAAAATCGGATCAGGAATCGCGATTAGAAAATCGCGGATTTAATCCGAGAAAAGAAAAAATGACGAACGCTCGGTAGAACGAACGAACGGACAAACGCTCACTATTTAAATAAACCGGAAAAACCGATCTATTTTAAAAAAACCGAAACAAAAAAAAAACTAACGAAAACCGATCCTTTTTTAACGATGGCACGGAAGTAGAGGCGGCGGCGGCGGAAGCGGCGGCTGGGGCGGGCGGCTAGGGCGGTGGCTGGGCTAGGGTTTCCCCCGGGAGGGCTGCCCCGGCTTATAAATGCCCCCCCTCGGGCCGGAGTCCTAGTCGGAAACGGCCCGTAGGTCGGTTCGTTTTTTTTAAATTATTCCGCTCGAAAAAATAAATACTAAACAGACTCTAAAAATTCCGTAATAAATTTTCGCGGGCTTCTAAAATCAAGCCACACAAGGTGAACATTTATTTGGGACCTAAATGCAATTTTGAAAAACACACATTTTTTCTAAATTCAAATAAAACACCGAAAAACTCAGAAATAAAATCTTATTTGATTTTATTATTAAATCCTCAATATTTCTTTATTTTGGGAAAGTCATTTTATTCCCTCTCTCATATTTTTGTAGTAGAAATAATTGATGATAAAATAAATAAAATCAAATGATCGTATTCTCAAAATTTGAGAAAACTCAAATATGAAAATAACGAAATCCCCAACTCTCTCTGTGGGTCATTGAGTTGCGTAGAATTTCTAGGATCAACCAAAATGCAAAAATAAAATATGATATGCATAGATGATCTAATGTATAACATTCCAAATTGGAAATTTGGGATGTTACATGATTCGGAGCCGATGCATATAATGCGGTGTTCGGGACGCCGAAATGTACTGTAAAAGTGTTCGACTTGTTGTTTTTTGAAAAATGAATATGTCCGGATAGAGCCCCTGGCAATTTTATGCCGAGGTGTGTATGTCAATCTGTCGTGAAGATGGAATGCAGAATAAGGTTTGGACAAAACTGCTTCCGCTATAATCTGATTGATATGTCAAACGTGCTCTTACAGAGAATGCCATAGTCATTAAGGCTATTTTACATGCCCATAATTTGAGAACAAGGGAAAGTTGTATATAGGTCCTTAAAAAGAAAAGGGTGGTCTTGAAGATCCTTTGGGCACCCTGCCGCACGTCTGCGTCACTTTTCACCTTGGTGTAGGATCCTTTGAGAGGATCAACGACCGACTATACATAAGGGGCCTGGAAAAAGGGCCCTTGGTACCGTCGAAAAGTGATTTGGGTTTTGAAGAACCTGAAAAATAAAGGAGAAAATAAAAGAAAAAAGGAAGGAAGAACATGAAGGTCCGAATAGGGTCGAGCCGTATTGTGGACTTTGTCCTTAGTGTGCCTCCGTCCTTGCCCATGGTATTTTTAGTGCGTAGCTATGTATGCGCAGTACGTATGCCACAATTAAGTGGGGGTATTGACAGAGGCCGAATTGCTAATCTAGTTTTGGACGAACCGGACTATCATTCTGCAGGGTAGACCGGACTCTTTTGACGGTGCCCGGGGGCTTGATGGCAGATGAAGTATTTGGCTTGATAAGGCCGCCCTACACCTCAGTGATGTCTACTACACAACCTTCTTCTTGTAGACGTTGTTGGGCCTCCAAGTGCAGAGGTTTGTAGGACAGTAGCAAATTTCCCTCAAGTGGATGACCTAAGATTTATCAATCCGTGGGAGGCGTAGGATGAAGATGGTCTCTCCCAAACAACCCTGCAACCAAATAACAAAGAGTATCTTGTGTCCCCAACACACCCAATACAATGATAAATTGTATAGGTGCACTAGTTCGGCGAAGAGATGGTGATACAAGTGCAATATGGATGGTAGATATAGGTTTTTGTAATCTGAAAATATAAAAATAGCAAGGTAACTAATGATAAAAGTGAGCGAAAACGGTATTGCAATGCTAGGAAACAAGGCCTAGGAATACTTTCACTAGTGCAAATTCTCTCAACAATAATAACATAGTTGGATCATATAACTATCCCTCAACATGCAACAAAGAGTCACTCCAAAGTCACTAATAGCGGAGAACAAACGAAGAGATTATTATAGGGTATGAGACCACCTCAAAGTTATTCTTTCTGATCGATCTATTCAAGAGTCCGTCGTAAAATAACACGAAGCTATTCTTTCCGTTTGGTCTATCCTAGAGTTCGTACTAGAATAACACCTTAAGACACAAATCAACCAAAACCCTAATGTCACCTAGATACTCCAATGTCACCTCAAGTATCCGTGGGTATGATTATATGATATGCATCACACAATCTCAAATCCATTTATTCAACCAACACAAAGAACTTCAAAGAGTGCCCCAAAATTTCTACCGGGGAGTCAAGACGAAAACGTGTGCCAACCCCTATGCATAAGTTCACGAGGTCACGAAACTCGCAAGTTGATCACCAAAACATACATCAAGTGGATCACATGAATATCCCATTGTCACCACAGATAAGCACATGCAAGACATACATCAAGTGTTCTCAAATCATTAAAGACTCAATCCGATAAGATAACTTCAAAGGGAAAACTCAATCCATTACAAGAGAGTAGAGGGGGAGAAACATCATAAGATCCAACTATAATAGAAAATCTCGCGATACATCAAGATCGTGCAAATCAAGAACACGAGAGAGAGAGAGAGAGATCAAACACATAGCTACTGGTACATACCCTCAGCCCCGAGGGTGAACTACTCCCTCCTCGTCATGGAGAGCGCCGGGATGATGAAGATGGAAACCGGAGAGGGATTCCCCCCTCCGGCAGGGTGCCGGAACGGGTCTAGATTGGTTTTCGGTGGCTATAGAGGCTTGCGGCAGCGGAACTCCCGATCTAGGTTTCTTTCTGGAAGTTTGGGTATATATAAGAGGTGTTGGAGTCAGGAACAAATAAGGGGGGGGGGTCTCCGAGCCGGCCACGAGGTAGGGAGCGCCCAGGGTGGTAGGGCGCGCCCCCACCCTCGTGGGTGCCTCAGGACTCTTCTGGCCCATCTCCGATACTCCGTGGGCTTCTTCTGGTCCAAAAATAATCTCCGTGAAATTTCAGGTCAATTGGACTCCGTTTGGTTTTCCTTTTCTGCGATACTCAAAAACAAGGAAAAAACAGAAACTAACACTGGGCTCTAGGTTAACAGGTTAGTCCCAAAAATCATATAAAATAGAAAATAAATTCATATAAAACATCCAAGGTTGATAATATAATAACATGAACAATCAAAATTTATAGATACGTTGGAGGCGTATCAAGCATCCCCAAGCTTAATTCCTGCTCGTCCTCGAGTAGGTAAATGATAAAACAGAATTTTTGATGTGGAATGCTACCTAACATAATTTTCAATGTAATTTTCTTTATTGTGGCATGAATATTCAGATCCGAAAGATTCAAGACAAAAGTTTAATATTGACATAAAAACAATAATACTTCAAGCATACTAACCAAGCAATTATGTCTTCTCAGAATAACATGGCCAAAGAAAGCTATCCCTACAAAATCATATAGTCTGGCTATGCTCTATCTTCATCACACAAAATATTTAAATCATGCACAACCCCGATAACAAGCCAAGCAATTGTTTCATACTTTTGATGTTCTCAAACCTTTTCAATCTTCACGCAATACATGAGTGTGAGCCATGGACATAGCACCATTGGTGGAATAGAATGGTGGTTGTGGAGAAGACAAAAAGGAGAAGATAGTCTCACATCAACTAGGCGTATTAATGAGCTATGGAGATGCCCATCAATATATATCAATGTGAGTGAGTAGGGATTGTCATGCAACGGATGCACTAGAGCTATAAGTGTATGAAAGCTCAAAACGAAACTAAGTGGGTGTGCATCCAACTCACTTGCTCACGAAGACCTAGGGCATTTTGGGGAAGCCCATCATTGGAATATACAAGCCAAGTTCTATAATGAAAGATTCCCACTAGTATATGAAAGTGACAACATAGGAGACTCTCTATCATGAAGATCATGGTGCTACTTTGAAGCACAAGTGTGGTAAAAGGGTAGTAGCATTGCCCCTTCTCTCTTTTTCTCTCTTTTTTTGTTTTTGGGCCTTCTCTTGTTTTATAGCCTCTTTTTTCTCCTTTTTTTATTTTTCGTCCGGAGTCTCATCCCGACTTGTGGGGGAATCATAGTCTCCATCATCCTTTCCTCACATGGGACAATGCTCTAATAATGATAACCATCACACTTTTATTTACTTACAACTCAAGAATTACAACTCAATACTTAGAACAAAATATGACTCTATATGAATGCCTCCGGCGGTGTACCGAGATGTGCAATGACTCATGAGTGACATGTATGAAAGAATTATGAATGGTGGCTTTGCCACAAATACGATGTCAACTACATGATCATGCAAAGCAATACGACAATGATGAAGCGTGTCATAATAAATGGAACGGTTGAAAGTTGCATGGAAATATATCTCAGAATGGCTATGGAAATGCCATAATAGGTAGGTATGGTGGCTGTATGATACCGGCGAAAGGTGCGCGGTATTAGAGAGGCTAGCAATGGTGGAAGGGTGAGAGTGTGTATAATCCATGGACTCAACATTAGTCATAAAGAACTCACATACTTATTGCAAAAATCTATTAGTTATCGAAACGAAGTATTACGCGCATGCTCCTAGGGGGATAGATTGGTAGGAAAATACCATCGCTCGTCCCCGACCGCCACTCATAAGGAAGATAATCAATAAAAAATCATGCTCCAACTTCATCAGACAACGGTTCAGCATACGTACATGCTACATGAATCACAAACTTTAACACAAGTATCTCTCAAATTCACAACTACTCAACTAGCATGTCTAATATTACCATCTTCATATCTCAAAACAATCATCAAGTATCAGACTTCTCATAGTATTCAATGCACTTTATATGAAAGTTTTTATTATACCCATCTTGGATGCCCATCATATTAGGACTAAATTCATAACCAAAGCAAATTACCATGCTATTTAGGACTCTCCAAATAATATAAGTGAAGCATGAGAGTTCATCTATTTCTCAATATAAAACCACCGCCATGCTCTATAAAGATATAAGTGAAGCACTAGAGCAAACGACAAACTACTCCGAAAGATATAAGTGAAGATCAATGAGTAGTTGAATAATTATGTAACTATGTGAAGACTCTATAACATTTAAGAATTTCAGATCTTGGTATTTTATTCAAACATCAAGGAAAACAAAATAAAATGAAATAACGCTCCAAGCAAAACACATATCATGTGGTGAATAAAAATATAGCTCCAAGTAAAGTTACCGATAGACGAAGACGAAAGAGGGGATGCCATCCGGGGCATCCCCAAGCTTAGGCTCTTGGTTGTCTTTGAATGTTACCTTGGGGTGCCTTGGGAATCCCCAAGCTTAGGCTCTTGCCACTCCTTATTCCATAGTCCATCGAATCTTTACCCAAAACTTGAAAACTTCACAACACAAAGCTCAACAGAAAATCTCATGAGATCCGTTAGTATAAGAAAATAAATCACCACTTTTGGTACTGTTGTGAACTCATTCTAAATTCATATTGGTGTAATATCTAATGTATTCCAACTTCTCTATGGTTCATACCCTCCGATACTACTCATAGATTCATCAAAATAAGCAAACAACACGTAGAAAACAGAATCTGTCAAAAACAGAACAGTCTGTAGTAATCTGTAGGTTTCGAATACTTCTGTAACTCCAAAAATCCTGAGAAAACAGTAAGTCCTAGGAAATTTGTCTATTAATCTACTTCAAGTGGAATTGGTATTTTATCGCTCTCTGGTAGAAAATGAAAATTATTCTCATGAGTGCATACTTTCTGTTTTTTACAGCAAGATCAAATAACAATCACCCAAGAAGATCCTAAAGGCTTTACTTGGCACAAACACTAATTAAAACATAAAAAGAACAATCATAACAGAGGATAGATGATTTATTGATTAATAAACAGGAACAAAAATAAAATTGGGTTTCCTCCCAACAAGCGCTATCGTTTAACGCCCCTAGCTAGGCATGATGATTTCAATGGTGCTCGCATAAAAGATAAGAATAGAAACATAAAGAGAGCATAATGAAGAATATAACTAGCACATTTAAGCCTAACCCACTTCCTATGCATAGGGATTTTGTGAGTAAACAACTTGTGGGAACAAGAATCAACTTGCATAGGAAGGTAAAACAAGGATAACTTCAAGATTTTCAACACATAGAGAGGAAACTTGATATTATTGTAACTCCTACAAGCATATATTCCTCCATCATTATTTTATTACTCTCCACATAAGCAAATTTCTTCTCATGAATAGTAGTGGGAGCAAACTTAACAAAATAACTATCATGAGAGGCATAATCCAATTGAAAATTAAAATCAAGATGACAATTTTCATGGTTATCATTGTTCTTTATAGCATACATGTCATCACAATAATCATCAAAGATAGGAGGCATGCTTTCATCATAATATATTTGCACATCAAAACTTGAGGGAGAGAAAATATCATCTTCATCAAACATAGCATCCCCAAGCTTGTGGCTTTGCATATCATTGGCATCATGGGTATTCAAAGAATTCATACTAACAACATTGCAATCATGCTCATCATCCAAATATTTAGTGCCAAACATTTTAATACATTCTTCTTCTAACACTTTGGCACAATTACCGAAATCCTTATTTTCATGAAAGACATTAAAAATATGAAGCATATCAGGCAACCTTAATTCCATTTTTTTGTAGTTTTATTTTATAGACTAAACTAGTGATAAAACAATAAACAAAAAGATTGGATTGCAAGATCTAAAGATATACCTTCAAGCGCTAACCTCCCCGGCAATGGCGCCAGAAAAGAGCTTGCTGTCTACTACACAACCTTCTTCTTGTAGATGTTGTTGGGCCTCCAAGTGTCGAGGTTTGTAGGACAGTAGCAAATTTCCCTCAAGTTGATGACCTAAGGTTTATCGATCCGTGGGAGGCGTAGGATGAAGATGGTCTCTCTGAAACAACCCTGCAACCAAATAACAAAGAGTCTCTTGTGTCCTCAACACACCCAATACAATGATAAATTGTATAGGTGCACTAGTTTGGCGAAGATATGGTGATACAAGTGCAATATGGATGGTAGATATAGGTTTTTGTAATCTGAAAATATAAAAACAGCAAGGTAACTAATGATAAAAGTGAGCGAAAACGGTATTGCAATGCTAGGAAACAAGGCCTAGGCTTCATACTTTCACTAGTGCAAATTCTCTCAACAATAATAACATAGTTGGATCATATAACGATCCCTCAACATGCAACAAAGAGTCACTCCAAGTCACTAATAGCGAAGAACAAACGAAGAGATTATTGTAGGGTACGAAACCACCTCAAAGTTATTCTTTCTGATCGATCTATTCAAGAGTCCATAGTAAAATAACACGAAGCTATTCTTTCCGTTCGATCTATCCTAGAGTTCATACTAGAATAACACCTTAAGACACAAATCAACCAAAACCCTAATGTCACCTAGATACTCCAATGTCACTTGAAGTATCCGTGGGTATGATTATACGATATGCATCACACAATCTCAGATTCATCTATTCAACCAACACAAAGAACTTCAAAGAGTGCCCCAAAGTTTCTACCAGAGAGTCAAGACGAAAACATGTGCCAACCCCTATGCATAAGTTCACGAGGTCAAGGAACTCGCGAGTTGATCACCAAAACATACATCAAGTGGATCATGTGAATATCCCATTGTCACCACAGATAAGCACATGCAAGACATACATCAAGTGTTCTGAAATCCTTAAAGACTCAATCCGATAAGATAACTTCAAAGGGAAAACTCAATCCATTACAAGAGAGTAGAGGGGGAGAAACATCATAAGATCCAACTATAATAGCAAAGCTCGCGATACATCAAGATCGTGCAAATCAAGAACATGAGAGAGGGAGAGATCAAACACATAGCTACTGGTACATACCCTCAGCCCCGAGGGTGAACTACTCCCTCCTTGTCATGGAGAGCGCCGGGATGATGAAGATGGCCACCGGAGAGGGATTCCCCCCTCCGGCAGGGTGCCGGAACGGGTCTAGATTGGTTTTCGGTGGCTACAGAGGCTTGTGGCGGCGGAACACCCAATCTAGGTTTCTTTCTGGAAGTTTGGGTATATATAAGAGGTGTTGGAGTCGGGAACAAGTCAGGGGTTCTCTGAGGTGGCCATGAGGTAGGGGGTGCACCCAGGGGGGTAGGGCGCCCCCCCACCCTCGTGGGTGCCTCGGGACTTTTCTGGCCCATCTCCGATACTTCATGGGCTTCTTCTGGTCCAAAAATAATCTCCGTGAAATTTCAGGTCAATTGGACTCCGTTTGGTTTTCCTTTTCCGCGATACTCAAAAACAAGGAAAAAACATAAACTGGCTCTGGGCTCTAGGTTAATAGGTTAGTCCCAAAAATCATATAAAATATCATATAAAACATCCAAGGTTGATAATATAATAGCATGGAACAATAAAAAATTATAGATACGTTGGAGGCGTATCACTCGGCTGCGAGGGCCGCAGTATGCTCCTCAGTACGGAGGGAGCGCCCCATGTTTCCATTGACTGTTATAACACAACGTGGTCCGGGAATCTTGAGCTTTAAATAGCATAATGCGGGACTGCATTGAAGCGGGCGAAAGCGGTTCGTCCGAGCAGTGCATGATAACCACTGCGGAAGGGGACAATGTCGAAGATTAAATCTTCGCTTCGGAAGTTATCCGGTGAGCCGAATACTACCTCTAGCATTATTGACCCTATGCAATAGGCCTCTACGCCAAGTATTACTCCTTTAAAGGTGGTTTTAGTGGGCTTGATTCTTGACGGATCAATGCCCATTTTGCGGACAGTGTCCTGATAAAGCAGGTTTAGACTGCTGCCGCCATCCATGAGGACTCGTGTGAGATGGAATCCGTCAATGATTGGACCGAGGACCAATCCTACCGAACCTCCATGATGGATACTGGTCAGATGGTCTCTGCGGTCAAAAGTAATCAGACAGCCCGACCATGGGTTGAATTTTGGGGTGACTGGCTCTATGGCGTAAATGTCCCTTAGTGCACGCTTGCGCTCCTGC
This sequence comes from Triticum urartu, assembly GCF_003073215.2. Taxonomy (NCBI): domain Eukaryota; kingdom Viridiplantae; phylum Streptophyta; class Magnoliopsida; order Poales; family Poaceae; genus Triticum; species Triticum urartu. The sequence goes on along the minus strand of NC_053028.1, from coordinate 495,397,256 downwards.
TTGGGGATATGAGTGACATAGATCATATTCACTGTTTTTACCTCAGGGGGAAATTTCTTTTGCCCCCCCTGTATTTGTTGGGCGAGGCTCATCATCATCCTTGCTAGGCGGCCCTTTCCCCTTATGTTCGGTGTTTAGCTTACTGGCCTGTTTAAAGACCCAACAATTTCTGTTGGTATGATTGGCAGGCTTGTCAGGGGTGCCAGGGATCTGGCAAGGTCGATCTAGTATTCTATCCAAACTGGATGGACCATCTTTGTTTCCTTTGAATGGCTTCTTCCGCTGACCGGGTTTAGAGACATTGAATCTGGCGTTGACCGTCGTGTCCTCGTTATCTTCATTGTTGCTTCGACGCTTGTGTTTGTTGTGTCATGGCCTGCCGTTGCCATCTCTGGCTTCGGAGGTGCCAGGGTCATTGGTGCTGTTACTTCTACGAGCTAGCCAACTATCTTCTCCTGCGCAAAAGCAGGTCATGAGTGCGGTGAGAGCTGCCATGGACTTCGGCTTTTCTTGGCCGAGGTGTCGGGTGAGCCACTCGTCACGAACGTTGTGCTTGAAGGCCACGAGGGCTTCAGCATCCAAACAATCAATGATTTGGTTCTTTTTAATTAAGAACCTGGTCTAGAGTTTGCGGGCTGACTCTCCGGGTTGCTGGACTATGTGACTGAGGTCATCGGCGTCCGGAGGCCAAACATAGGTACCTTGGAAGTTGTCTCTAAAGGCATCTTCCAAATCTTCCCAGCTACCAATAGAGTTCTCTGGGAGGCTATTTAGCCAGTGCCATGTTGGTCCTTTCAATTTTAAGGGAAGGTATTCGATGGTGTGAAGATCGTCGTCGCGGGCCATGTGGATATGGAGAAGGAAATCTTCAATCCATACCGCAGGATCTGTCGTGCCGTCGTATGATTCGATGTTTACGGGTTTAAACCCTTGGAAGTGGTGTTGCATTATCTCGTTAGTAAAGCATAAGGGGTTTGCAGCGTCTCTGTATCGGGAAACGTCACTACGGAGTTAAGATGACATTTGTATGCATTTTTTGGCCCTGGTGAGGTTATGCCTGTCGCGCCAAGCCTGACGGTCGTCTTCTCGCGTTGGGGCGCGCCCCCTTGATCCATAGATTGATCTTGTTTGGCCTGCTCTATTGCTCAGGTCTTGTCGTAAGTCATAGGTGTATCCTGGAGCCGTTGTCTCTCTGCCCTTATGGTGAGGTGATGTGGGTTGGTGTTTGACGTAGGTGTTCGCTTTATCTCGCCCACACGGTGGCCGGTCAGGTTCATCAGCGCCGTCATATTTCGACGGGATTGGCTCGAAGGCCTCATTGTCGAATTGCGTGGCAGTAGCCGACGCTTTGGATAACTCTTTGTTGGGCATTGTAGGCCATATTCTTCGGCAGCTAGGACCTGGGTCCATCTATCATTGAGTGTATCCTGTTCGGCTTGGACCATTGCTGCTGCTTTTAAGGCTTCTTGCAGTGGCAATTAGTTGGCGCTTAAAGCGCTCCTGCTCGAGGGGTTCCTCTGGCACTTTGAAATCTTCGTTGCCAAGGATGAAATCATCCTTGGAGAGTGATACGTCTCCAACGTATCTATAATTTTTTATTGTTCCATGCTATTATATTATCTGTTTTGGATGTTAATGGGCTTTATTTTACACTTTTATATTATTTTTGGGACTAACCTATTAACCCAAGGCCCAGTGCAAATTGATTTTTTTTGCCTATTTCAGTGTTTCGCAGAAAAGGAATATCAAACGGAGTCCAAACAGAATGAAACCTTCGGGAGCGTGATTTTTGGAACAAACGTCATCCATAGGACTTGGAGTTGACGTCTAGAAACGGACGAGGTGTCCACGAGGCAAGAGGGCACGCCTACCCCCCCGGTCGTGCCCTCCCCCTCGTGGGCCCCTCGTGGATCAACCGACCTACTTCTTCCTCCGATATATGTTCACAAACCCCGAAAACATCCAGGAGAACCATGAAACCCTATTTCCACCACTGCAACCTTCTGTACCCAAGAGATCCCATTTTGGGCCTTTTCCGGAGCTTCGCCGGAGGGGGCATTGATCACGGAGGGCCTCTACATCAACTCCATGGCCCCCCCGATGATGTGTGAGTAGTTTACTTCAGACCTTCGGGTCCATAGTTATTAGCTAGATGGCTTATTCTCTCTCTTTGGATCTCAATACAAAGTTATCCTCAATCTTCTTGGAGATCTATTCGATGTAACTCTTTCTGCGGTGTGTTTGTCAAGATCCGATGAATTGTGGTTTATGATCAAGTCTATGTATGAACAATATTTGATTCTTTTCTGAAATCTTTTATGCATGATTGGTTATCTTTGCAAGTCTCTTCGAATTATCAGTTTGGTTAGGCCTACTAGATTGATCTTTCTTGCAATGGGAGAAGTGCTTAGCTTTGGGCTCAATCTTGCGGTGCTCGATCCCAGTGACAGAAAGGGAAACGACACGTATTGTATTGTTGCCATCGAGGATAAAAAGATGGGGTTTATATCATATTGCTTGAGTTTATCCCTCTACATCATGTCATCTTACCTAATGTGTTACTCTGTTCTTACAAACTTAATACTCTAGATGCATGCTGGATAGCAGTCGATGTGTGGAGTAATAGTAGTAGATGCAGGCAGGAGTCGGTCTACTTGTCACGGACGTGATGCCTATATACATGATCATGCCTAGATATTCTCATAATTATTCGCTTTTCTATCAATTGCTCGACAGTAATTCGTTCACCCACCGTAATACTTATGCTATCTTGAGAGAAGCCACTAGTGAAACCTATGGCCCTCGGGTCTATTTTCCATCATATAAGTTTCCAATATATTTTACTTTGCAATCTTTACTTTCAATCTATATCATAAAAATACCAAAAATATTTATCTTATCATTATTATCCCTATCATATCTCACTCTCGTAAGTGACCGTGAAGGGATTGACAACCCCTTTATCGCGTTGGTTGCGAGGTTCTTATTTGTTTGTGTAGGTATGAGGGACTTGCGTGTGGCCTCCTACTGGATTGATACCTTGGTTCTCAAAAACTGAGGGAAATACTTATGCTACTTTGCTGCATCACCCTTTCCTCTTCAAGGGAAAACCAACGCAGTGCTCAAGAGGTAGCAAAGAGCGGTAGATAGTTACTATCTTCCGAATCTGCGTTCCTGACCGGATCGTCAGGGTTAACTTGCCCCTCCTCCACATCATCCTGTTCGGATGTGGGGTCGACGGGGGCTTCAGGGTCTTCGGCGTCCTCTGGAGTGTTATCTTCTCCGGTGTCGGTGTTACTGTCTTTGCCACAACATGATTTTGAGCGGTGTCGATGGCGTCGACGCTTCGGTGGTGCCTCATTGGGTTTGTCCTCCACCAGATCCTTCCTATCTGCATCGTCATCCTCTTTGGGTGTACCCACCATATACACATCGTATGTGGAGGTGGCCGTCCAACGTCCAGTAAACGACGGGTCTTGGCCTTGTGTGTCTCTGGCATTGTCGTCCATGCCATCGATGTCTTTAGAGGTGTAATCCAACATGTCGGTTAAGTCCTCGACGGTGGCTATGAAGTGGGTGGTGGGTGGGACGTAAAATTCCCTGCTCTCAGCCCCTAGTCCGGGCTGGGCATAGTTCGGAGGCGATTCCTCTGTAATGGCGAGGGACCGCATTAGGTCTAGAGCCTCATTTAAGAGCGAGGGCTGGACGGGGAAACAAGAGTCCGCAGGGCTGGCCAGGGCAAAGGCCTCTTGGCCGCGATTGCTGGGCACGGGCTTCGAGAGTTCAGAGCTAGAGTCCGGGGGCGAGTCCGTCCTTTCCATAATAGGGGGAATCCGGGCTGGCCGAAGACAAAGTTACCTCCGGATCCCCGATTGTGAGTTTCATAGATGAGAGTCCGGCGGGCTTCAAACTCCCATCTTCGGACCCAACAGTTTGCTCCGGATCTAAGGTCAGAGCGGTGGTCGGGGCCGCGAACCCTTCGAAGATCAAATCTCCTCGGACATTAGCGACATAATTTAGGTTCCCGAAACTGATCTGATGATCAGGGGCATAGCTGTCGATCTGTTCGAGGTGATCAATCGAGTTGGCACGCAGAACGAAGCCGCCAAACACAAAAATCTAGTTGTGGAGGAAAGTTTCCCCGGAAACTGCATCATTGTTGACGATCGAATGGGCCATCGAACCTTCTGTTGATGGCACAATGGGACTCTCAATGAAAGCACCAATGTCGGTGTCAAAACCGGCTGATCTCGGGTAGGGGGTCCCGAACTGTGCGTCTGAGGATCGAAGGTAACAGGAGACAGGGGGACACAATGTTTACCCAGGTTCAGGCCCTCTTAATGGAGGTAAAATCCTACGTCCTGCTTGATTGTATTTGTCTATTTGATGAGTATAGGGGTTACAAGAGTTGATCTACCTCGAGATTGTAATGGCTAAACCCCAGATGTCTAGCCTGTATGAATTCTCAATGCCTCTACGGACTAAACCCTCCGGTTTATATAGACACGGGAGGGGCCTAGGGTTGTACAGAGTCGGTTTACAGAAAAAGGAAATTATACATCCAGACATTAAGCTTGCCATCCACGCATAAGAGAGTCCTACCCGGACACGGGGTAAGGTCTTCTACCTTCTATCTTCACGGCCCATCAGTCCGGCCCATATCAAATAGCCCGGACACCCGAGGACCCCTTAGTCCAGGACTCCCTCAGGGACCCTAGCCGGCTCAAAGCATTAGCCTCCTCATTATTCCTGCGATCAACATGTTCTACTTGATAACCTTTGAAATGACCAGCAATAGCATCAACCTCTCGGCGGTAAGCCGCCATGAGTGGGTCTTTAGAATCCCAAGTGCTTGAAACTTGTTGAGCCACCAAATATGAGTCGCCAAAACACCTCACCCAGCTTAGATTCATTTATTTAGCCATCCGAAGACCATGGAGCAAGGCCTCATACTCAGCTCCATTGTTAGTACAAGGGAACATCAACCTTAAAACATAACAAAATTTATCACCTCGTGGGGAAGTCAAAATAACTCCAGCCCCCGAGCCTTCCAACTGCCTGGATCCATCAAAGTGAATAGTCCAATATGTGATATCTGGCTTCTCCTCAGGCATCTGCAACTCAGTCCCGTCATTAATAAAATCCACCAGTGCTTGAGACTTGATAGCTGTCCGAGGCAGATACTTCAAACCATGGGGTCCAAGCTCAATGGCCCATTTGGCTACCCGACCTGTAGCTTCTCTGGTTTGAATGATATCCCCCAAAGGAGCATAACTGACCACAGTGATGGGGTGACCAAAGAAATACTGCTTCAACTTGCGACTAGCCATGAACACCCCATAAACGAGCTTTTGCCAATGCGGGTACCTCTACTTGGATTCAATGAGTACCTCACTGACATAATAAACCGGTTGCTGAACCGGATACTCCTTGCTTGATTCCTTCCTTTCCACAACAATTGCCACGCTGATGGCTCGGCTATTTGCAGCCACATATAACAATAGGGGCTCCTTACCAATAGGAGCAGCAAGGATCGGCGGCACAGCTAACTGTTTTTTCAAGGCTTCAAATGCCTGATTAGCAGCATCACTCCAGACAAAGTGATATGTTTTCTTCATCATCTGGTATAGAGGGATAGCTTTTTCGCCCAACTGGCTGATGAACCGGCTTAAGGCCGCAATACAACCCGCCAGACGCTGGACATCATTAATACACGCCAGCTTAACCAAGGAAGTGATAGCCTTGATTTTTTCCGGGTTAGCTTCAATGCCCCTTTCAGAAACCAAAAACCCCAAGAGCTTGCCTGCTGGCACATCAAAGACACACTTGGCCGGGTTAAGCATCATCTTGTAGACCCGGAGGTTGTCAAAGGTCTCTTTCAAATCATCTATCAAGGTATCCTTCTTCCTGGATTTTACAACAATGTCATCCACATAAGCATGAACATTATGTCCAATCTGGTCATGGAGACAATTCTGAACACATCGCTGATAAGTCGCCTGGGCACTCTTGAGCCCAAAAGGCATAGACACATAACAGAAGGTTCCAAAGGGAGTAATGAAAGTTGTCTTCTCCTGGTCCTTAACTGCCATTTTGATCTAATGATAACCAGAGTAAGCATCCAGAAAACTCAAATGCTCACAACCCACCGTAGCATCAATAATATGATCAATACGAGGGAGAGAAAAAGGGTCAGCTGGACAGGCCTTGTTGAGGTCTATATAATCCACACACATCCGCCAAGTGCCATTCTTTCTAAGCACCAGCACAGGGTTAGCCAACCACTCAGGATGAAGAACTTCAACAATAAACCCAGCCGCCAAGAGCCGGGCCACCTCTTCTCCAATGGCCTCGCGTCTCTCTTCATTAAAACGATGAAGGAATTTCTTAACCGGTTTAAACTTCGAATCAACATTAAGAGTGTGCTCAGCAAGTTCCCCCGGTACAACTGGCATGTCAGAAGGTTTCCATGCAAAGATGTCCCGGTTCTCACGGATGAACTCGATGAGCATGCTTTCCTATTTTGGATCCATATTAGCAATGATATTGAATTGCTTGTATGAGTCGCCAGGAACAAAATCAACTAGCTTAGTGTCATCTGCCGGCTTAAACTTCAACAGAGGATCATGCTCTGTGGTTGGTTTCTTCAAAGGTGTCATATCTGTCGGGTCAACATTATCTTAGTAAAACTTCAACTCCTCTGTTACACAAACAGACTCAGCATAAGCAGCACCACCTTCTTCACATTCCAAGGCTATCTTCCTGTTGTTGTGTACAGTGATGGTGCCCTTATGACCCAGCATCTTAAGCTGCAGATAAACATAACAAGGCCTTGCCATAAACTTGGCATAAGCCGGCCGCCCAAACAAGGCATGATAAGGGCTTCTGATCTTAGCCACCTCAAAGGTCAATGTCTCAGCTCTGGAATCATGATCATCACTGAAAGCCACTTCCAAAGCTATCTTGCCCACTGGATACACCGACTTACTAGGCACCACACCATGAAAAACAATATTAGTTGGCTTAAGATCCTTATCAGTCAAACTCATACGACGAAAAGTATCATAGTAAAGGATATTGATGTTGCTGCCTCCATCCATGAGTACTTTAGTGAACTTGTACCCTCCAACCTGGGGTGCAACAACCAAAGCTAATTGACCCGGATTGTCAACTCGGGGCGGGTGATCCTCGCGACTCCATACAATTGGGTGCTCAGACCACCGCAAGCAGCAAGGGACCGTCGGCTCAACTGTGTTCACCGCCCTTTTACGAACCTCCTGGTACCGTTTGCATAAACTCGTGGTGAACACATGATACTGACCACTGTTGAGCTGCTTCGGGTTACTCTGATAACCAAACTGCTGCTGGTTCCCTTGACCAGATTACTGACTGAAACCGCCTTAATTACCTTGACCCTGAAAACCGGAACTTGAACCGCCACCTCCATAGCCAGGTCCATGTGAGCCGGAACCTGGCCCGCCATGCGGGCCATTACCATTATTGTGGCCCTGGTTAAGGCTATAATCCCTGTATTCCTTCATGATAAAGCAATCTTTCCACATATGGGTAGCCGTCTTATCTGGGGTACTATGCTTCGGGCAAGGCTGATTCATCACCGCCTCAATATTAAACTTTGGCACGCCAAGCCAGGGTGGGAACACCTTCCCCTTACGACGCTGATTACCGTTCTGGGCATTGGTATTAGCCACAAAGTCTGAACTGCCGTCAGCCTTGCACTTGCCATTATTACCCTGACCCCACCGTATGGTGTTGCAGCCCCTTTCCATTGCTATTCTTCTTCCCCTTTCTAGTTTTATCCTCATCAGACTCTGGATCCTTAGTACTACCTAAGTTGGCGTATTTAATGAGAGCCGCCATGAGCTCCCCCATATCATTACAGTGGCGCTTAAGCCGCCCCAGCTTCTGCTTGAGAGGAAGAAAACGACAATTCTTTTTTAACATGAGGATAGCCGAGACGACATTAATATTGTCTGAGGAATGAATGATGGTCGAGATCCGGCGCACCCAGTTGGTCCTTGACTCACCCTCACCCTGGACACAAGTATCTAAGTCAAGAATCGACATGGGTTGCTTGCATGTATCCTTAAAATTCTGAATGAAACGGGACTTCAATTCTGCCCATGAACCAATGGAGTTAGGGGGTAGTCCCTTCAACCAGTTACGGGCCGGCCCATCCAACATCATGGTGAAATATTTAGCACATGCAGCATCACTAACATCCAACATCTCCATAGCCATCTCATAGCTCTCAATCCAAGCTTCTGGGGGTTGATCCATCATGTAGTTAGGCACCTTACGGGGGCCCTTGAAATCCTTAGGCAAGCGCTCGTTGCATAGAGCCGGCACTAAACATGGCACGCCCAAAGATCTAGAGGTCACTCCTGCCCCCACAAACGTTGACGGATAAGCTGGAGGTTGCTGTTGAGCCGCTAGCTGAGCCACCAGCTCGGCCTCGCACTGCGCCCTGCCCTGGTCCATCTACACATCATTGCCAATGCGCAGCGGGTCATGCTCGCGAGGCTGGTTACGGTGTTGTTCACCGCTCGAAACTGTCGGTGAGTCAATGTGCCTGCTATAACTCCAGCTTGGACGAGGGGTTGAGTGAATCCGTTCACAGCTATATGAATAAGCCGCCTATTGAGCCACGACTGTCTGAAGAAGCTCTCTAGCCCTCCGTGTCTCTGTCGCAGCCGGAGACTCGCCTTCAACTGGGAGAGCCGCCAATCGTGTGGACGCAGCAATCATATTATCCAGAGGGTTAGAATAATGACCCGATGGTGTCAGAACATGTTGAGGTGGAGTCATATCCAAACGAGGTGGATCCGTTGTACGCGGCTGAACCGGCGCTCCGGTCATGGGCTCCTCAACCGCCCGGTTCATTGTAGGAAGGTCACTGGTCCCTGCCCCAGGTGTGTTGAAGAGGTTTCTCGCATCGTAATTCGGAGGTAAGCGACTCTGGTGCCTCCTCATAATGGCATTTGAAGCGTTTTGATCCAAGGTAAGCCGGAAAGACTCGGCATGAATCCGTTGTGCCTGAGCATCCAAAGCAGCTCGTTCCGCCACCATCCTAGCATTCTCAGCCGCCAGCTCTTCCCTTGCCTGAGCTATCTCATCTCGTAGCTTTGCGACATCCACCTTATGTTGTTCTTGAGTGTCCGGGGTCACCTCTGTCCCCATCAAAGTTGCCAAAGCATCCAGCAGTTCGGTCAGAAGCTGAGCCGGCGGGCACGCAGAGCCACCAGCCCCAGCTACTGTCCTGCCTGTTGATACATTGAATCGGACTCACCGGTTGACGACTCACTATCAGAGTAGATGGTCGTCTCACCACCAGACACGGATCCTTCCTCAAGTTCTGCCCCATGGATGAAACCTACGAAGGCATGCTTCGCAGCGGCTTGATCCTTGGCAGGTCGCGCACGCTGAGCCATCTCGACGATGTCGGTGCAGGTGTCCGGCTCAGGGCCTGATTCGCCGATCTTGCTAATGAAGACATGGATTCGCCAAAGGGGACCCGGTACCCATACTGGATTGAGCCGGCCTAGGGCCCCAGCCAGCGTCGTCAATGTAGAGCTTATCGCGGCAACTCTTGGTCATCTGGCCCATGGCGTATCCCTTGATCCCTGCAAAGTTGCCCTTCAAGAACTCGAAACCACTGTGCGCTGGCCCCATTGTGGGCGCCAACTATCATGGACTTAACACGGCAAATGTCCTAGCAAAAGGACTTAGGTGTGGAGCCATCGCGATGTAGTTAGCTTGAAGGGGTTAAATGGGACACAGGACACAGAGAGTTTACCCAAGTTCGGCCCCTCTTAACGACGTAAAAGCCTACTCCTCCTTTAGATGGTATTGCTTGGGTTTCGATTACTAGGGAGCGAATACGCTTGACCTAGTTCTCGACTTGTTGTTTCTTGAGTTAACTCGCCGCCGGGTCACCCCTTTATATACACAGGCCAATGCCCGACGGCTTACAGAGTCCCGGCCGGCTCATACACAATGTGTCCGTTCCGGTGACTAATTAAGCTTGCCTTACAATACAAGTTACATATATGGCGGTTCATCCTCTTGGGCCTCAAGTCGTCTCCGGGTCTTAGGCCCTTAATGGGCTTCCTTCATGACCCGCCATCTTCATATTTAAGTCGTTCGTGGTATGACCCGATCCCTGTGTGGGTTATACCTAATAGTTATATCCCCAACACCACGTCTTCAACAATTGTTGCAATTACGGTCATGACTAGAAGTTCTTTTCTCATCGTAGGATCTTGACTTGGAGCTTCTATCTTCGCTTTGACTCTTGTAGAATTTGTTGAAGTTCTTCACCATTAGACTTATTTCCTCATTGGGGACTAGCTTGTCACTTGATGTTGTAGGAGCATCACTTGAGGCTTTGTATGCACCACTTGACTTGTTGTGAAGTCCCTCCTTATCCTTGAGTGACATCTCATGAGCGACAATTCTTTGACTTTCGTGGGCTTGAGATCTTTGTAATTGGGCATCATTTGGATCAATGTGCACACAATATCATATTTTCCATCCAAAGATCTAAGGATCTTCTTGATGATGAACTTGTTGGTCATCTCTTCACTTCATAAGCCAGTAATCTCATTTGTGATGGGAGCAAGCCTAGAGTACATTTCAGCGACTTTTTCACCATCCTTCATCTTGAACTTCTCAAGTTGACTTTGAAGCACGTCCAACTTGGATTCCTTGATGGACTCGGTACCTTCGTGCATATCAACCAAAGTATCCCTAATTTCCTTTGCATTCTCAAGACGGCTAATTTTTCTGAACTCCTCGGGACACAAACTGTTGAAGAGAATATCACAATCTTGAGCATTGTATTGCAACATATTCAATTCTTCCGCGATCGCTTCATGATCCAGTTCTCTACCATCCTCAAAGAATTCACCTTGCAAGCCAATACGAACAACAGCCCAAACGGCGGGGTTATGACCAAGAATATGCATTTTCATCTTATGATTCCAACTAGCAAAATTTGTACAATCAAAGTATGGACCTCTACGATTATAATTACCCTCACTAGATGCCATGCTCTCCTAGGTTGTGAAACCAAGGCTATGGAAACCAAAGCAATGGAAACCAAGGCTACAGAGACCAAAGCTCTAATACCACTCATAGGATCAAAAGTATGTCTAGAGGGGGTGATTAGACTACTTGACCAAATAAAGCCTAACCTTTTCCCAATTTTAGTTGTAGGCGTATTTTAGAAATTATAGCAAGTCAAGCAACACCATATACATGCAATTCTAAGAGTATAGCAGCAGAAAGTAAGACATTGCAAATGTAAGTAAAGGAGGGGTTTCGAGAAGGCAAACTTAATGGGGACATGGTGATTTTTGGCGTGGTTCTACTAGGTGGTGCTATCGTACGTCCACATTGATGGAGACTTCAACCCACGAAGGGTAAGATCTACACGAGTCCACGGAGGGCTCCACCCATGAAGGGTCCACGAAGAAGCAACCTTGTCTATCCCACCATGGCCATCGTCCACGAAGAACTTGCCTCACTTGGGTAGATCTTCACGAAGTAGGCGATCTCCTTGCCCTTACAAACTTCTTGGTTCAACTCCACATCATGTAGGAGGCTCCCAAGTGACACCTAACCAATTCAGGAGACACTACTCTCCAAAAGGTAATAGATGGTGTGATGATGATGAACTCCTTGCTCTTGTGCTTCAAATGATAGTCTACCCAACACTCATGTAGCGACCAGACCTCAAACAGTCTGATCTCTGTGCTCCGGTGTCATCCCTGGATCAGTAATGCTGACACCACACAGTACTCGGAGGATTATAACAGAGTAGCAATCACACACTTATTACATCGAGTGTCTCAAAAGAGAACTTATTACAATAAATATGGCTTAAGGCCATCTAAATACGATAACAGCGGAAGGCTTGGAAGATAAGTGAGTCCATCAACTCCAACGGCATCACTGATTATAGAACCATGACCTAAAAACTCCTTAATCGTCGTCTGAAAAGTCTGCAACATTAACGTTGCAGCCCGAAACGGGTCAGCACATGGAATATGCTGGCAATGTAACACATAGAGAGTAATGGAATGAAACAGCTATACTATATGCATATTTGGCTGGTGGAAAGCTCTATGGTTACAATTTTGCGTAAAGCCAATTTTTCCCTACTTCAAAGGAATAAAATTTATTTATCTATCATGGTAGTTGTTAAACATTGAGAATGGTTGACAGCATTCTCAATCCCAATTAAGCATCATCATTAAACAAAACCCAACAAAATTAATTTAGAGTAACATGTTGAGATTCACATGAAAATCCAGGTACTAGATACTCAAGATGTCCATAACCGGGGACATGGCTAATCATGATTAGTTTATTACACTCTGCAGAGGTTTGCGCACTTTTCCCCACAAGACACGATCGCCTCCGTTTGGTTTCTCGCACTACAAGGTGTTTGAGAAGACGGATGACCGAGACATAGTCTTTCAGAAGCGCTAGCACCTTACGATCGGGTAGACCGTACCACCTACATCCCCTACATCTGCTAGTCTACCACTGTAAGAGTTTGCACAACTTAGTTAACTATGCTAGAGCCCATAATAGCTTGTGGCTGCACACGGACGTTTCTAGCATGAATAATTTCATGATCACTTTGAGCCTGGGTGGCGGTCCGAAAGAAAACAGGCAAGTCCTGGAATACCCAGGTGCCTCAATCCACCCAGATGTGTGTTTAAGTTGCCACCTTAGATAAACCATTAATTAACCAAACTCACATCTGTCATGGATTTCACTCACCCAATCCACGTCTACTAGCATAGCATGGCATAATAAGCAAACGTAGAAGTAACTCCCAAAGGTTTGATAATAAACAGGTAATAGGTACTACCTCAACTACTTCCCATCCCACAATTTAATTAGATCCTAATCATGCAATGTGTGAGGATTGATCTAATGCAATAAAACTGGGTAGTAGGAAAGGTATGATCAAAGTGTTACTTGCCTTGCTGATGATCCGGGAAACCTAGCGATTCGAAGTAACAAGCGGCGCACTCCGGGTATTCTATCGCAGACAAACAAATAAGCATACAATAAGTACTTATCTAATGCACAGGTAAAACTCAAATAAGAGATCTAACCAGAAGGTTCAACTTAAGAACTCCGGTTGGCAAAAGAATCAAATCGAACGAAGCAACGAACAACAAACGGCGAAAGAAAACAACTTTCTTTCTAGTAATCTGGATCTAGGGCAAATTTTACAGTAGCAAAATCTTGTTTAAGTTGGTTAAACGGATAGAGGGTTTCGAGACGAAACTCTAGACGCTTGAATCACCTGATTCCGGTAAACGAGCGAAAAGTTAAACTAAAACGAAAATCGGATCAGGAATCGCGATCAGAAAAATCGCGGATTTAATCCGAGAAAAAGAAAAACGACGAACGCCGAATTTTTTTCTCTTTTTTTCGGCAACGGAAAACGAGGCGCGACGAACCTCGGGCGGCGGGATCGTCGGCGGCGGCGCTCCGGCGGCGCCGCGATCGAGGGGGGCTGATGGGCTGGGGCCGGGCGGCGCTATTTAAAGGCTGCCCCCGGGCGGTGTCCCGCTCGGGTACGGCCCGAAGTCGGTTCGTTTTTTTAATTATTCCGCTCGGAAGAAAAATAAAAAGAAATACTAAACGGACTCCAAAAATTCCGAAATAAATTTGCACGGGCTTCTAAAATCAAGCCGCTCAAGGTGAACATTTATTTGGGACCTAAATGCAATTTTGGAAAATGCACATTTTTGCTAAATTCAAATAAAACAACGAAAAACTCGAAATAAAATCTTATTTGATTTTATTATTAAATCCTCAATATTTCTTTATTTTGGGAAAGTCATTTTATTTCCTCTCTCATATTTTTGTAATAGAAATAATTGATGATAAAATAAATAAAATCAAATGATCCTATTCTCAAAATTTGAGAAAACTCAAATATGAAAATAACGAAATCCCCAACTCTCCCCGTGGGTCATTGAGTTGCGTAGAATTTCTAGGATCAACCAAAATGCAAAATAAAATATGATATGCATGATGCTCTAATGTATAACATTCCAAATTGAAAATTTGGGATGTTACAAACCTACCTCCCTTAAGATGAATCTCGCCCTCGGGATTCGGGTTGGCTAGAAAATAGGTGAGGGTGGTCTTTGAGCAAATCTTCCTCTCGCTCCCAGGTGGCTTCATCCTCCATGTGGTGGCTCCACTGAACTTTGCAAAACTTGATAACCTTGCTGCGAGTAACTCGGTTGGCAAACTCGAGGATCTTAATTGGTTTCTCCTCGTAGGTCAAATCGTTATCCAACTGAATAGTTTCCAAGGGCACTGTGTCTCTCAATGGTATGTCAGCCATCTCCGCGTGACATTTCTTTAACTGAGAAACATGGAACACATCATGTACTCCTGACAATCCTTCGGGCAATTCCAACTTGTAGGCCACTTCTCCCATACGCTCCAAAACTCGATATGGTCCTACAAATCGTGGCGCTAACTTCCCTTTAACTCCAAAACGCTTTGTTCCCCGAAGTGGAGATACTCGAATATAAGCTCTGTCTCCGACTTCGTAAACTGTCTCCTTGCGTTTAGAATCCGCATAACTCTTCTGTCTGGACTGGGCTACCTTGAGCCTATCGTGAATCAACTTCACCTTCTGTTCAGACTCTTTAATCAAGTCAGGTCCAAACAACTGGCGGTCTCCAACTTCGTCCCATGACAACGGTGTCCTGCACCTCCTTCCGTACAAAGCTTCGAAAGGGGCCATCTTTAAACTGGTTTGGTAACTGTTGTTGTAAGAGAACTCTGCATATGGCAAATTATCGTCCCAACTAGATCCATAATCTAGCGCACAAGCTCTCAGCATATCCTCCAAAATCTGATTGACTCTCTCGGTCTGTCCATCTGTCTGTGGATGAAAATTTGTACTGAATTCTAGCCTAGTACCCAAAGTTTTGTGCAATTGCTTCCAGAACTTTGAGGTAAACTGGATTCCTCTATCCGATACGATACTGCTTGGAACTCCATGCAGACATAGGATCCTGGTCATGTATATCTTTGCCAACTTAGCACTGGTAGAAGTGGTCTTTACAGGGATGAAATGAGCTACTTTCGTCGATCGTTCAACTACAACCCAAATCGAGTCATAGCCTGAACGAGTCCTGGGTAATCCTATGATAAAATCCATGCCTAGCTTATCCCACTTCCATTCGGGTATCAGCAATGGTTGTAACAATCCTGTTGGCTTCTGATGCTCTGTCTTTACTCTCTGGCATACATCACAAACTGCTACATACTCCGCAATATCCTTCTTCATTCCGGTCCACCAGAAAATATCCTCCAAATCCAAATACATTTTGGTATTTCCTGGGTGAATTGAATATGGTGAATCGTGTGCCTCTTGCAGTATCAACTTCCTGATCTCCGGGTCATTGGGCACGTAAACACGGTCTTCAAACCATAGGGTGTCGTGCTCATCCTCACGAAATCCTTTAGCTTTTCCTTTGCTCAATTTCTCCTTTATAGCGGCAATCTCTTTGTCAGCTTTCTAAGCTTTCCTGATTTTATCCATCAAGGTTGACTGAATCTCCAATGATGCTACATAGCCTCTCGGAACTATTTCCAAACATAGTTCACGAAGATTTTCTGCTAACTCCTTGGGTTTTTCTCCCGTCATTAATGTATTGACATGGCTCTTACGGCTTAATGCGTCTTCTACTACATTAGCCTTTCCAGGATGATAATGCAATTTCATATCATAATCCTTGATAAGCTCCAACCATCTCCTTTGTCTAAGATTTAACTCCTTCTGCGTGAAAATGTACTTCAAACTCTTATGATCCGTGTACACCTCACAATGATTTCCAATGAGAAAATTTCTCCATGTTTTCAATGCATGCACTACGGCTGCTAACTCCAAATCATGCGTGGCATAATTCAACTCATGAGGTTTCAGTTGTCTTGAGGCATATGAAACAACTCTCCCTTCCTGCATAAGCACTGCTCCAAGTCCTTGACGTGAAGCGTCGCAATACACCTCATAATCCTTGGTCGGGTCTGGCAAAATCAACACTGGTGAGGTAACCAAACGTTTCTTCAACTCCTGGAAACTAGCCTCACATTCCTCTATCCATATGAACTTGGTATCTTTCTTCAACAACTCGGTCATAGGCTTCACAATCTTTGGGAAATTCTCAATAAATCTCCGGTAGTATCCTGCGAGTCCAAGAAAACTCCGGATCTCTCCAACTGTTGTTGGGGCTTCCCACTTGGTCACGGTTTCAACTTTAGCGGGATCTACTGCTATACCTTCTCCAGATATAACATGTCCGAGGAATCCTACTTCCTTCAACCAAAACTCACATTTGCTGAACTTGGCATATAATTGATGTTCTCTGAGCTTTCCAAGTACTAAACGCAAATGCTCCTTATGTTCCTCTTCATTCTTCGAATAAACTAGGATATCATCAATGAACACTACGACGAACTTATCCAAAAACTCCATAAACACTTTGTTCATCATGTTCATAAAATAGGCAGGTGCGTTAGTCAGACCAAATGACATAACGGTATACTCATACAGCCCATACCTAGTGGTAAAAGCTATCTTCGGAATATCCTGTTCTCGAATCTTCAACTGGTGGTATCCTGATCACAGATCGATCTTGGAAAATACCTTAGCTCCTTGCAATCGATCACACAGATCATTGATCATCGGTAGTGGGTACTTGTTCTTGATCGTTACTTCATTCAATCCTCGATAATCTACAACCATCCTTAACGATCCATCCTTCTTCTCCACTATAAGTACTGGCGATCCCCAAGGCGAAGAACTTGGGCGAATATATCCCTTATCCAGTAAATCCTTAATCTGCTTCTTAATTTCCACCAAATCCTTTGCTGCACTTCGGCCCCATTGTGTGAATACCACATCAAGGTGACAGGATTCGAACCTATGGCCCTCTGTACCCAAAACAGATGCGCTGACCAGACTGCGCTACACCTCGTCTCCCTGGCATCCTATATGGTCTCTTTGATATTGGACCTGTGCCTGGCAATAGCTCAATCAAAAACTCAATATCTCAATCCGGTGGCATGCCTGGCAACTCCTCTGGAAATACATCAGGGAAATCCCTTACCACTGGTACTTCCTCCTGCACAACTCCTGTTAGGCAATTTACTTGAGTCCTTTTTGGCACATGCCGGGATACATACTTGATCCTTCTCCCTTCTGGGGTGGTAAGCAAAATTGACTTACTAGCACACTCAATATTCCCTTCAACTTTGATAACCAATCCATGCCTAATATCACATCCAATCCTTGAGATTCCAATACTATTAGGTCTGAGGGAAAAACATAGTTACCAATCCTTAATGGTAACCGATCACACCATAGACTAGCCACATATTCTGCTCCAGGCGAGGTTACTAACATGGGTGACCTAAGGGCTTGGGTTGGTAGGTTATACTTATCCATACTACCTTTTCTACTACCCAGTTTTATTGCATTAGATCAATCCTCACACATTGCATGATTAGGAGCTAATTAAATTGTGGGATGGGAAGTAGATGAGGTAGTACCTATTACCTGTTTATTATCAAACCTTTGGGAGTTACTTCTACGTTTTCTTATTATGCCATGCTATGCTAGTAGACGTGGATTGGGTGAGTGAAATCCATGACAAATGTGAGATTGTTCATTACTGGTTTATCTAAGGTGGCAACTTAAACACACATCTGGGTGGATTGAGGCACCTGGGTATGACTTGCCTGTTTTCTTTTGGACCGCCACCCAGGCTCAAAGGGATCATGAGACTATTCATACTAGAAACTTCCGTGTGCAGCCACAAGCTATTATGGGCTCTAGCATAGTTGACTAAGTTGTGCGAACTCTAACAGTGGTAGACTAGCAGATGTAGGGGATGTAGGTGGTATGGTCTACCCGATCGTAAGGTGCTAGCGCTTCTGAAAGACTATGTCTCGGTCATCCGTCTTCTCAAACACCTTGTACTGCGAGAAACCAAACGGAGGCGATCGAGTCTTGTGGGGAAAAGTGCGCAAACCTCTGCAGAGTGTAATAAACTAATCATGGTTAGCCGTGTCCCCGGTTATGGACATCTTGAGTATCTAGTACCTTGGATTATCATGTGAATCTCAACATGTTACTCTAAATTAATTTTGTTGGGTTATGTTTAATGATGATGCTTAATTGGGATTGAGAATGCTATCAACCATTCTCAATGTTTAACAACCACCTTGATAGTAATTAAATTTATTCCTTTGAAGTAGGGAAAAATTGGCTTTACGCAAAACTGTAACCATAGAGCTTTCCACCAGCCAAATATGCATATAGTATAGCTGTTTCATTCCATTACTCTCTATGTGTTACCTTGCCAGCATATTCCATGTGCTGACCCGTTTCGGGCTGCAACGTTAATGTTGCAGACTTTTCAGATGACGATTAAGGAGTTTTTAGGTCGTGGTTCTATACTCAGTGATGCCGTTGGATTGATGGACTCACTTATCTTCCAAGCCTTCCGCTGTTATCGTTATTAGATGGCCTTAAGCCATATTTATTGTAATAAGTTCTCTATGAGACACTCGATGTAATAAGTGTGTGATTGCTACTCTGCTATAAATCCTCCGAGTACTGTGTGGTGTCAGCATTACTGATCCAGGGATGACACCGGAGCACAGAGATCAGACTTTTTGAGGTCTGGTCGCTACAAGAGATGGTATCATAGCACACGCTGACTGTAGGACACGACCACTAAGCTAGAGACCTAGATCACTATTCACTCTCTTCTCTTCTGACCTCTCATATTTTCTACTCTTCAGGATGGCAGATGCAAGGAACAAGTTCACGCAACTAGATGAAGATACACCCTTTGGACGCCACTTGAAGGAAGTCACTAGATACCTAAATATAGGAGTACCAAGCTTCACGGGAACCTACAACACCACTTTACCTGAAGAAGAGCGCTGGATGATTCAAGTTCAAGTTCCAGGAAGGACGTTCATGCCAGTCACTGAGCCCATAGATTTTTCTTTTGATGCACCAACTTGGAGTCTAGCAAAGAGCATGGCAACTCACATCGCCATGGACGCATTGGAGAAGTCTACCGCAAGGATCTCAAGGATACTATCTACCAGATTTGTGGGCGCCGAGATGAGCACTGGGAGATGATCAGCACCAGGAAGGATAGATCAATTGCAGCTTTTATCCAGGAGCTAAACCAGCACATTCGACGACATGAGAACCAGATGTGCACCGACATGATAGACCTGAAGAAGGCAAAGACTAGAATCAAGGAACTAGAGGAAGAACTCAAGGCTACACGTGAATATTATGAAGAGGAAATTGAAGTATTGGTGGAGAAGAATGACGACTTGATCAAGAAGATGGAATATTTATGGGAGGCCCTATGCCAGTAGATGAAGACGAAGAACCCCAAGAATTAGCCCGGAAGACTACATCATCATCGACGGCACCGACTCGGAAGCAGATAGTAGCGATGATGACTATGTTGATGAAGCTGGAGCAGATATCATGGAGTCTGCAACCGAAGAATATTTCTAGTAGACCACCTCATTAGTAGTAGTAGTCCACCATGTAAATATAGTAGTCCGAGCACTTTTGCGATAGTTAGATCGATTGTATGCCTCTTGTTTGATTGATTGAAGTGAATTGTTTGTTTTGCCTCATTCTCTGGGTAGCGTTACCAGACCTCAAACAGTCTGATCTCTGTGCTCCGGTGTCATCCCTGGATCAGTAATGCTGACACCACACAGTACTCGGAGGATTTATAACAGAGTAGCAATCACACACTTATTACATCGAGTGTCTCATAAGAGAACTTATTACAATAAATATGGCTTAAGGCCATCTAATAACGATAACAGCGGAAGGCTTGGAAGATAAGTGAGTCCATCAACTCCAACGGCATCACTGAGTATAGAACCACGACATAAAAACTCCTTAATCATCGTCTGAAAAGTCTGCAACATTAACGTTGCAGCCCGAAAATGGGTCAGCACATGGAATATGCTGGCAATGTAACACATAGAGAGTAATGGAATGAAACAAGTATACTATATGCATATTTGGCTGGTGGAAAGCTCTATGATTACAGTTTTACGTAAAGCCATTTTTTCCCTACTTCAAAGGAATAAAATTTAATTACTATCATGGTGGTTGTTAAACATTGAGAATGGTTGACAGCATTCTCAATCCCAATTAAGCGTCATCATTAAACAAAGCCCACAAAATTAATTTAGGGTAACATGTTGAGATTCACATGAAAATTCAAGTACTAGATACTCAAGATGTCCATAACCGGGGACACGGCTAACCATGATTAGTTTATTACACTCTGCAGAGGTTTGCGCACTTTTCCCCACAAGACTCGATCGCCTCCGTTTGGTTTCTCGCACTACATGGTGTTTGAGAAGACGGATGACCGAGACATAGTCTTTCAGAAGCGCTAGCACCTTACGATCGGGTAGACCGTACCACCTACATCCCCTACATCTGCTAGTCTACCACTGTAAGAGTTCGCACAACTTAGTCAACTATGCTAGAGCCCATAGTAGCTTGTGGCTGCACACGGAAGTTTCTAGTATGAAAAGTCTCATGATCCCTTTGAGCCTGGGTGGCGGTCCAAAAGAAAACAGGCAAGTCCTGGAATACCCAGGTGCCTCAATCCACCCAGATGTGTGTTTAAGTTGCCACCTTAGATAAACCATTAATTAACAATCTCACATCTGTCATGGATATCACTCACCCAATCCACGTCTACTAGCATAGCATGGCATAATAAGCAAACGTAGAAGTAACTCCCAAAGGTTTGATAAAAACAGGTAATAGGTACTACCTCACTACTTCCCATCCCACAATTTAATTAGATCCTAATCATGCAATGTGTGAGGATTGATCTAATGCAATAAAACTGGGTTAGTAGAAAAGGTATGATCAAAGTGTTACTTGCCTTGCTGATGATCCGCGAAACCTAAGATTCGAAGTAACAGGCGGCGCACTCCGGGTATTCTATCGCAGACAAACAAACAAGCATACAATAAGTACTCATCTAATGCACAGGTAAAACTCAAATAAGAGATCTAACCAGAAGGTTCAACTTAAGAACTCCGGTTGGCAAAAGAATCAAATCGAACGAAGCAACGAACAACAAACGGCGAAAGAAAACAACTTAGTTCTACTAACCTGGATCTAGGGTAAATTTTACAGTAGAAAAATCTTGTTTAAGTTGGTTAAACGGATAAAGGGTTTCGAGACGAAACTCTAGGCGCTTGAATCGCCTGATTCCGATAAACGAGCGAAAAGTTAAACTAAAACGAAAATCGGATCAGGAATCGCGATCAGAAAAATCATGGATTTAATCCGAGAAAAAGAAAAACGACGAACGCCGAATTTTTTTCTCTTTTTTCGGCACGGAAAACGATGCGCGATGAACCTCGGGCGGCGGAATCGTCGGCGGCGGCGGCAGCTCCGGCGTGCGCGTGGATCGAGGCGGGGCTGATGGGCTGGGGCGGCTCGGGGCGGCGCTATTTAAAGGCTGCCCCTGGCGGTGTCCCGCTCGGGTACGGCCCGAAGTCGGTTCATTTTTTTAATTATTTTGCTCGGAAGAAAAATAAAAAGAAATACTAAACGGACTCCAAAAATTCCGAAATAAATTTTCACGGGCTTCTAAAATCACGCCGCACAAGGTGAACATTTATTTGGGCCCTAAATGCAATTTTGAAAACGCACTTTTTTCCTAAATTCAAATAAAACACCGAAAAACTCCGAAATAAAATCTTATTTGATTTTATTATTAAATCCTCAATATTTCTTTATTTTGGGAAAGTCATTTTATTTCCTCTCTCATATTTTTGTAATAGAAATAATTGATGATAAAATAAATAAAATCAAATGATCCTATTCTCAAAATTTGAGAAAACTCAAATATGAAAATAACGAAATCCCCAACTCTCCCCGTGGGTCATTGAGTTGCGTAGAATTTCTAGGATCAACCAAAATGCAAAATAAAATATGATATGCATGATGCTCTAATGTATAACATTCCAAATTGAAAATTTGGGATGTTACAATAGCAGTCGATGTGTGGAGTAATAGTAGTAGATGCAGAATCGTTTCAGCCTACTTGACACGGACGTGATGCCTATGTTGTAGCGACCCGACCCGAATGGATCAAGTGCTCTGTGCTCCGGTGTCATCCCTGGATCAGTAATGCTGACACCACACAGTACATCGAAGGATTTATAGCAGAGTGGCAATCACACACTTATTACATCGTTGTCTCATAGAGAACTTATTACAATAAATATGGCTTAAGGCCATCTAATAACGATAACAGCGGAAGACTCGAAAGATAAATGGGTCCATCAACTCCAGCGGCATCACTGAGTATAGAACCACGACCTAAAAGCACCTTACTCGTCGTCTGAAAAGTCTGCAACATGAGAAGTTGCAGCCCGAAAACGGGTCAGCACATGGAATATGCGGGCAATGTAACACATAGAGAGTAATGGAATGAAACAGCTATACTACATGCATATATGGCTGGTGGAAAGCTCTATGGTTACAGTTTTGCGTAAAGCCAGTTTTTCCCTACTGCAAAGGAATAAATTTATTTAACTATCATGGTAGTTGTTAAACATCGAGAATGGTTGACAGCATTCCGATCCCAATTAAGTGAATAATTAAAACCCAACAACATTAATTAGAAGTACATGATATTCAAGTACTAGATACTCAAGTTGTCCATAACCGGGGACACGGCTAATCATGATTAGTTTGTACACTCTGCAGAGGTTTGCGCACTTTTCCCCACAAGACTCGATCGCCTCCGTTTGGTTTCTCGCACTACATGGTGTTTGAGAAACGGATGACCGAGACACAGTCTTTCAGAAGCGCTAGCACCTTACATGTGGGTAGACCGGTATACCTACTTTCCCCTACATCTGCTAGTCTACCCGTAAGAGTTCGCATGACTTAATCAACTATGCCAGAGCCCATAATGGCTTGTGGCTGCACACGGAAGTTACTAGCATGAATGATCTTATGATCCCTTTGAGCCTGGGTGGCGGTCCGAAAAAAAACAGGCAAGTCCTGATAGACATCAGGTGCCTCAATCCACCCAGATGTGTGTTAGGTTGCCACCTTAGATAAACCTTAATTATAAATCTCACATCTGTCATGGATATCACTCACCCAATCCACATCTACTAGCATAGCATGGCATAATAAGCAAACGTAGAAGTAACTCCCAAAGGTTTCATAATAATACAGGTGATAGGTACTACCTCATCTACTTCCCATCCCACAATTTAATTAGATCCTAATCATGCAATGTGAGAGGATTGATCTAATGCAATAAAACATGGGTTGTATAAAAGGTATGATCAAAGTGTTACTTGCCTTGCTGATGATCCACGGGACCTAGGGTTTCGAAGTAACAAGCGGCGCAATCCGGGTGATCTATCGCAGACAAACAACAAGCACACAATAAGTACTCAACTAATGCATAGGTAAAACTCGAACAAGAGAACGAACCAGAAAGTTCAACTTAAGAACTCCGGTTGCAAAGAAAGAAGAACCGAACAAAGAAACGGAAAACAAACGGCGGAAGAAAACAACTCGGTTCTAGCAAGTTGAAACTAGGTCAAATTTTATTGTGGCAAAAACTTGTTTAAGTTGATTATTCGGAAAGAGGGTTTCGAAACTAAACTCCAGGCGCTTGAATCACCTGATTCCGATAAACGAGCGGGAAGAAAGACTAGAACAAAGATCGGACCTGGGATCACAATCGTGGAATAAATCCGACGAAAAGAAAGAGATGAACGGTTAAACGAACGGACGTTCGTTAACCGGGAACAATCGGTGATCACGTTCGTTGAGATGAACGGTCTGAAAGAAGAACGAAAACCGATCTAGGGTTTTGGAAAAGAAAACCGAAACAAAGAACCGGAAAAGAAAACGGAAAAGAAACGAAAAAGAACCGGAACGGTTTCAAAAATAAAAAACCGAACCGAGGCGAGGGTAGGGTGGCGCGGCGCGGCTACCTCGACGAGGCTCCGGCGAGGGGCTCCGGCGGCGGCGGGGCAAGGGCGGCGGCGGCGGCTAGGCGGCGGCGGCGCTAGGCAGCGGCGGCGGGGCTGCGGCTTGGGGGCGGCGGTGGCTGCGGCTTGGGTATTTATATAAGTGGGGGGTGTTGCTTGGGGAGGTGGCAAGGGCGGCGGCGGCCTGGAGTTCTTCCAGGACTCGGGCGAGGGGCGGGGCTGGCTGGCGCGCGCGGCTGGGCCGGCCTTGGCCCAGGCGGCTGGGCCTGCGGTCTCCTTTTTTTAAACGGTTATGCGCGCAGAAAAACAAAAGAAAGAAAAGCTAAACGAACTCCAAAATTCCTAAAGTAAATTTTCCCCGACTCCTAAAAATGATCCGAGCAAAATGAACTTTACTCCGGACCTAGGTGCAATTTTTGAAAACACGCATTTTTCCCTATCCAAAGAAAAAGCAAACAAAACTCCGGCAAAACCAAAATTTGATTTACTCATTAAATCTTCATTTTTCCTAAATTTGGGAAAGTCATATTATTCCCTCTCTTATATTTTTGATATTGGAAAAATAATTGAAGATGAAATAAATAAATCAAATGATCCTCTTTTCAAAATTTGAGAGAACTCAAATATGAAAATAACGAAATCTCCAACTCTCTCCGGAGGTCCTTGAGTTGCGTGAAATTTCTAGGATCAACCAAAATGCATGAAAATATGATATGCATGATGATCTAGTGTATAACATTCCAAATTGCAAATTTGGGATGTTACAAACCTACCCCCCTTAAGATGAATCTCGCCCTCGAGATTCGGGTTGGCTAGAAAATAGGTGAGGGTGGTCCTTGAGCAAATCTTCCTCTCTTTCCCTGGTGGCTTCATCCTCTGAGTGGTGGTTCCACTGAACTTTGCAAAACTTGATAACCTTGCTGCGGGTAACTCTGCTGGCATAATCGAGAATCTTGACTGGCTTCTCCTCATACGTTAAGTCGTCCTTCAACTGAATCGCTTCGAGTGGCACGGTATCTCTTAGCGATACCTCCGCCATCTCGGCGTGACATTTCTTCAGCTGAGAAACATGGAATGCATCATGAACTCCTGACAGTCCCTCTGGTAATTCCAACTTATAAGCGACTTCTCCCATACGTTGCAAGATCTTGTACGGTCCAACGAAACGCGGTGCTAACTTTCCCTTAACTCCAAAGCGCTTAACTCCTAGAAGTGGGGATACTCGGAGATAAACTCTGTCTCCGGTTTCATAGACTGTCTCCTTGCGTTTAGAATCTGCGTAGCTCTTCTGCCTGGATTGGGCTACCTTGAGCCTATCGCGAATCAACTTAACTTTCCGTTCAGACTCCTTAATCAAATCTGGTCCGAAGAATTGACGGTCTCCAACTTCGTCCCATGACAACGGTGTCCTGCACCTCCTTCCGTATAAAGCTTCGAAAGGTGCCATCTTCAAACTGGTTTGGTAACTGTTGTTATAAGAAAACTCCGCATACGGCAAGTTATCGTCCCAGCTAGATCCATAATCTAATGCACAAGCTCTCAGCATATCTTCCAAAATCTGGTTGACTCTCTCGGTCTGTCCATCTGTCTGCGGATGAAAAGCTGTGCTGAACTCTAGTCTGGTTCCTAAAGTTTCATGCAACTGATTCCAAAACTTAGAGGTAAATTGGGTTCCTCTATCTGATATGATACTCCTCGGAACTCCATGCAAACAAATGATCCTAGTCATGTATATCTTCGCCAACTTAGCACTGGTGTAAGTGGTCTTAACTGGAATAAAATGTGCTACCTTTGTCAAACGATCAACTACTACCCATATCGAGTCATAGCCTGATTTTGTCCTGGGTAGTCCTGTGATAAAATCCATGCCTATCTTATCCCACTTCCATTCGGGTATCGGCAATGGTTGTAACAATCCTGCTGGCTTCTGATGCTCTGCCTTTACTCTCTGACATACGTCACAAACTGCTACATATGCTGCAATATCCTTCTTCATTCCGGTCCACCAGAATGTTTCCTTCAAATCCAAATACATCTTGGTATTCCCTGGGTGAATCGAATACGGTGAATCATGTGCCTCGTGCAAAATCAACTTCCTGATCTCCGGGTCATTTGGCACATAAACACGGTCCTCAAACCATAGGGTATCGTGCTCATCCTCACGAAATCCCTTTGCTTTTCCTTTGCTCAATTTCTCTTTTATAGCAGCAATCTCCTTGTCAGATTTCTGAGCTTCTCTGATCTTATCCATCAATGTTGACTGAATCTCCAATGCTTCTACATAGCCTCTCGGAACTATTTCCAAACATAGCTCACGAAGGTTTTCTGCTAACTCCTTGGGTATTTTCCCCGTCATTAGAGTATTGACATGGCTCTTACGGCTCAATGCGTCAGCTACTACATTAGCTTTTCCGGGATGGTAATGCAATCTCATATCATAATCCTTGATGAGTTCCAACCATCTCCTTTGTCTGAGGTTCAACTCCTTCTGCGTGAAAATGTACTTCAAACTCTTGTGATCCGTGTACACCTCACAATGATTTCCAATGAGGAAATGTCTCCACGTTTTCAATGCATGCACTACGGCTGCTAACTCCAAATCATGCGTGGCATAATTCAACTCATGAGGCTTCAGTTGCCGTGAAGCATACGAAACAACTCTCCCTTCCTGCATAAGCACTGCTCCAAGTCCTCGACGTGAAGCGTCGCAATACACCTCATAATCCTTGGTCTGATCTGGCAAAATCAATACTGGTGAGGTAACCAAGCGTTTCTTCAATTCCTGGAAACTAGCCTCACACTCCTCAGTCCATTTGAACTTAGTATCCTTCTTCAACAATTCAGTCATAGGCTTTGCAATCTTTGAAAAGTTCTCAATGAACCTCCGGTAGTATCCTGCGAGTCCAAGAAAACTCCGGATTTCTCCAACTGTCGTTGGTGATTCCCATTCGGTTACGGTCTCAACCTTAGTGGGGTCAACTGCTATACCTTCTCCGGATATAACGTGTCCGAGGAATCCAACTTCCTTCAGCCAAAACTCACATTTGCTGAATTTGGCGTATAACTGATGTTCCCTTAGTTTCTCCAAAACCAAACGCAAATGTTCCTTATGCTCCTCTTCATTCTTTGAATAAACTAGGATGTCATCAATGAACACTACGACGAACTTATCCAAAAACTCCATAAACACTTTGTTCATCAGGTTCATAAAATAGGCAGGTGTGTTAGTCAATCCAAAGGACATAACGGTATACTCATACAGTCCATATCTCGTGGTGAATGCTGTCTTAGGTATGTCCTGCTCCCGAATCTTCAATTGATGGTACCCTGATCGCAAATCGATCTTGGAAAACACTTTAGCTCCTTGCAAACGATCAAACAAATCATTAATCATTGGCAGTGGGTACTTATTCTTGATGGTTACTTCATTCAATCCTCGATAATCAACAACCATCCTTAATGATCCATCCTTCTTTTCCACTAGAAGTACGGGTGATCCCCAAGGCGAAGAACTTGGGCGAATGTAACCTTTATCCAATAACTCCTTAATCTGATTCTTAATTTCCACCAAATCCTTTGCTGGCATCCGGTACGGTCGCTTCGATATTGGGCCTGTACCTGGCAATAACTCAATCAAAAACTCAATGTCTCTATCCGGTGGCATGCCTAGTAATTCCTCAGGAAATACATCAGGAAAATCCTTTACCACTGGTACTTCTTCTTGCACAACTCCTGTTAGGCAATTTACTTGTGTCCTGTTTGGCACATGCCGGGATACATACTTGATCCTTCTTCCTTCTGGTGTGGTAAGCAAAATTGTCTTACTGGCGCAATCGATGTTTCCTCCATACATCGATAGTCAATCCATACCAAGAATCACATCCAGTCCTTGGGACTCTAGAATAATTAAATCCGTTGGGAAAACATGCCTTCCTATACTTAATGGCACTTGGAAACATCCTTGTCTGGCCATGTACTCTGCTCCTGGCGAGCTTACTAGCATAGGCGTTTTAAGAATCCTAGTGGGCAGGCTATACTTTTCCACAAATCCCCTTGATATGTATGAATGCGATGCACCAGTATCGAAAAGAACGAGTGCGGTAAATGACTTAACCAAAAACTTACCGATTACTGCATCGGGCTGATCTTCAACCTCCTCCACATTAACGTGGTTCACCTGTCCCCTATTGAAAGGGTTCGGCTTCTTCCCAGAGCTTCCATTGCCATTTCCATTCTGGCCTTCGGGACATTCATTGGCATAATGTCCGATCTTGGAACACTTGAAACAGGTGACTTGACTCAGGTCTCTCTTGGTTGGGGTCGATGGGATGGTACGGTTCTGGCCGTTGCTTCCTCCATTCCCATTACCATTCTTGTGGCCATTATGGTTGTGCGAACTACCTCCTCCATGGGTATGCTGAAACTAAAATCCCGGTTTAGGGGCAAAACGGGGCTTCTGCTGGGCTCCAGAGTTATACTTCCCCTGTCCATACTTCCTCTTACGGTTCTCAATTTGCTGTTGCTTTCCTTCAATCATGATGGCACGATCTACCAACTCCTGGTAGTTGTTGAAACTTGCTACCATCAATTTCATGCTTAGTTCATCATTCAGTCCTTCCAGAAACTTCTCCTGCTTAGCTGCATCCGTAGCAACGTCATCTGGGGCATAACGTGCTAACTTGCTGAAGTCGTCAACGTACTGGCCAACTGTCCTTCCTCCTTGGCGTAAGTTGCGAAACTCACGCTTCTTCATGGCCATAGCTCCTGCTGAAACATGGACAGTGCGGAAAGCTTGCTGAAACTGATCCCATGTGACAGTGTCAACTGGGTAAGTGGCTGTGAAATTCTCCCACCATGCTGCCGCGGGTCCGTCAAGCTGGTGAGCGGCAAACTTCACTTTCTCACCATCCGTGCATCCTGCAGTGGTCAACTCCCTTCCTATCTTGCGGAGCCAATCGTCTGCTACTATTGGCTCGGTGCTACTGGAAAACACCGGCGGATTCAGCCTAAGGAAACGGGCTAAGTGGTCAACAGGTGGTGGTGGTGGTGAGTTGTTGTTGTTGTTCTGCTGGTTCTGGACTAACATCTGCATCAATTGATTCTGCTACTGGATCAACTGAGTGAGCTCCGGTGGGAATCCATTGTCACGCCTCGGAGGCATCTGAGGGTTTAGAAAAGATGAGATATAAGAATAGAGTGAGGTCTAAAGGGAAAACACTACCCCAATGCACATGAGCAAATGCACACAAAATCACTTCATTCAATCAAACAAGGGCTTACAATCGGTCTAAAACTATCACAAAAGTGCTCGACTATAATGTTTACAGGGGTAAATGCTACTACTATCTGGTGGTCATCTAGAAATTTGAACCGGTGGAAGACTCCATGATATCTGCTCCAGCTTCGTCTTCAAAGTCGGGTTCACTTGGATCCGAATCGGTGTCGTCGATGATGATGTAGTTGTCCGGACATGCGACGTACTCGTCTTCATCCTTGGATGCTAACTTCCTCTTGAGTTCTCCAATCTCCTGCTTAAGATCGCCATTGTGTCTCGCTAGAGCTACGATCTCGTCCATGTAGTCCTTGCGTGTAGACTTCAGTTCTCCTTCTAGCTTGATGATCCTTGCCTTCGCATTCTTCAACTCTATCATATCATTGCACATCTGGTTCTCGTGGCGTCGAATGTGCTGGTTTAACTCCTGGATGAAAGATGCAATGGATCTATCCTTCTTGGTGCTGACTAACTCCCATTGTTCGTCTCTGCGTCCGCAAATCTGGTAGATAGTTTCCTTGAGGTCTTCTTGATAAACTTCTCCAATGCATCCCATGGTGATATGAGCTGCCATGCTCCTTCCCAGACTCCAGGTTGGTGCATTGAAAACACTATCTATAGGCTTCGTGATTGGCACGAATGTCCTTCCCGGAACGTGAGCTTGAATCTTCCAGCGCTCCTTTTCAGGCAGAGTGGCGTTGAAGGTTCCCGTGAAGCTTGGTAATCCAATGTTTAGGTACTTGGTGACTTCCTTCAGGTGAAATCCAAAAGGTGTGCCTTCATCCGGTTGAGCGTACTTAATCTTCGCGTTCGTCATCCTAAAAGAGTAGAAAAGATGAGGAGTTAGAAAATGAGAAGAGAATGGTGATCTATGGCTTTAACATAGTGGTCGTGTCCTACAGTCAGCGTGTGCTAAAACGAGCGAAAAGTTAAACTAAAACGAAAATCGGATCAGGAATCGCGATCAGAAAAATCATGGATTTAATCCGAGAAAAAGAAAAACGACGAACGCCGAATTTTTTTCTCTTTTTTCGGCACGGAAAATGATGCGCGATGAACCTCGGGCGGCGGAATCGTCGACGGCGGCGGCAGCTCCGGCGGTGCGCGTGGATCGAGGCAGGGCTGATGGGCTGGGGCGGCTCGGGGCGGCGCTATTTAAAGGCTGCCCCTGGCGGTGTCCCGCTCGGGTACGGCCCAAAGTCGGTTCATTTTTTTAATTATTTTGCTCGGAAGAAAAATAAAAAGAAATACTAAACGGACTCCAAAAATTCCGAAATAAATTTTCACGGGCTTCTAAAATCACGCCGCACAAGGTGAACATTTATTTGGGCCCTAAATGCAATTTTGAAAACGCACTTTTTTCCTAAATTCAAATAAAACACCGAAAAACTCCGAAATAAAATCTTATTTGATTTTATTATTAAATCCTCAATATTTCTTTATTTTGGGAAAGTCATTTTATTTCCTCTCTCATATTTTTGTAATAGAAATAATTGATGATAAAATAAATAAAATCAAATGATCCTATTCTCAA
>NC_053028.1:495346846-495365330 GCF_003073215.2 Triticum urartu | reverse complement strand
ATAAACCCACAATTCATCGGTCTCAACAAACACACCGCAAAAAGAAGATTACATCGAATAGATCTCCACAAGAGAGGGGGAGAACATTGTATTGAGATCCAAAAAGAGAGAAGAAGCCATCTAGCTAATAACTATGGACCCGAAGGTCTGAGGTAAACTACTCACACTTCATCGGAGAGGCTATGGTGTTGATGTAGAAGCTCTCCATGATGGATGCCCCCTCCGGCCAAGCTCCGGAACAGGCCCCAAGATGGGATCTCATGGATACAGAAAGTTACTGCGGTGGAATTAGGGTTTTGGCTCCGTATCTGATCGTTTGGGGGTACGTACATATATATAGGAGGAAGGAGTACGTCGGTGGAGCAACAGGGGGCCCACGAGGGTGGAGGGCGCGCCTGGGGGGGGGGGGGTAGGTGCGCCCCCTACCTCGTGGCCTCCCTGTTGGTTGCTTGACGTAGGGTCCAAGTCTCCTGGGTCTTGTTCATTCCAAAAATCACGTTCCCGAAGGTTTCATTCCGTTTGGACTCCGTTTGATATTTCTTTTCTTCGAAACACTAAAATAGGCAAAAAACAGCAATTCTGGGCTGGGCCTCCGGTTAATAGGTTAGTCCCAAAAATAATATAAAAGTGGATAATAAAGCCAATAATGTCCAAAACAGAAGATAATATAGCATTGAGCAATCAAGAATTATAGATACGTTGGAGACGTATGAAGCATCCCCAAGCTTAATTCCTGCTCGTCCTCGAGTAGGTAAATGATAAAAAAGATAATTTTTTATGTGAAGTGCTACTTGGCATAATTTTAATGTAATTCTTCTTAATTGTGGTATGAATATTCAGATCCGAAAGATTCAAGACAAAAGTTCAATATTGACATAAAAATAATAATACTTCAAGCATACTAACAAAGCAATCATGTCTTCTCAAAATAACATGGCCAAAGAAAGTTATCCCTACAAAATCATATAGTCTGGCTATGCTCTATCTTCACCACACAAAGTATTTAAATCATGCACAACCCCGATGACAAGCCAAGCAATTGTTTCATACTTTTGACATTCTCAAACTTTTTCAATCTTCACGCAATACATGAGCGCGAGCCATGGATATAGCACTATATGTGGAATAGAATGGTGGTTGTGGAGAAGACAAAAAGGGAGAAGATAGTCTCACATCAACTAGGCGTATCAACGGGCTATGGAGATGCCCATCAATAGATATCAATGTGAGTGAGTAGGGATTGCCATGCAACAGATGCACTAGAGCTATAAGTATATGAAAGCTCAACAAAAGAAACTAAGTGGGTGTGCATCCAACTTGCTTGCTCATGAAGACCTAGGGCATTTTGAGGAAGCCCATTATTGGAATATACAAGCCAAGTTCTAAAATGAAAAATTCCCACTAGCATATGAAAGTGACGAAATGAGAGACTCTCTGTCATGAATATCATGGTGCTACTTTGAAGCACAAGTGTGGTAAAGGATAGTAACATTGTCCCTTCTCTCTTTTTCTCTCATTTTTTTATTTGGGCCTTTTCTCTTTTTTTATGGCCTCTTTTCTTTCCCCCTTTTTTTGTCCGGAGTCTCATCCCGATTTGTGGGGGAATCATAGTCTCCATCATCCTTTCCTCACTGGGACAATGCTCTAATAATGATGATCATCACACTTTTATTTTCTTACAACTCAACAATTACAACTCGATACTTAGAACAAAATATGACTCTATATGAATGCCTCCGGTGGTGTACCGGGATATGCAATGAATCAAGAGTGACATGTATGAAAGAATTATGAATGGTGGCTTTGCCACAAATACAATGTCAACTACATGATCATGCTAAGCAATATGACAATGATGGAGTGTGTCATAATAAACGGAACGGTGGAAAGTTGCATGGCAATATATCTCGGAATGGCTATGGAAATGCCAAAATAGGTAGGTATGGTGGCTGTTTTGAGGAAGGTATATGGTGGGTGTATGATACCGGCGAAAGGTGCGCGGTATTAGAGAGGCTAGCAATGGTGGGAGGAAGAAAAGTGCATATAATCCATGGACTCAACATTAGTCATAAAGAACTCATATACTTATTGCAAAAATCTACAAGTTATCAAAGCAAAGTATTACCCGCATGCTCCTAGGGGGATAGATTGGTAGGAAAAGACCATCGCTCGTCCCCGACCGCCACTCATAAGGAAGACAATCAAAAAATAAATCATGCTCCGACTTCATCACATAACGGTTCACCATACGTGCATGCTACGAGAATCACAAGCTTGAACACAAGTATTTCTCAAATTCACAACTACTCAACTAGCACAACTTTAATATCACCATCTTCATATCTCAAAACAATTATCAAGCATTAAACTTCTCATAGCATTCAACACACTCATAAGAAAGTTTTTACTATTCTTGAATACCAAGCATATTAGGATTATTTAAGAAAATTAACATGCTATTTAAGACTCTCAAAATAATCTAAGTGAAGCATGAGAGATCAATAGTTTCTATAAAACAATTCCACCACCGTGCTCTAAAAAATATAAGTGAAGTACTAGAGCAAAACTATATAACTCAAAAGATATAAGTGAAGCACATAGAGTATTCTAATAATTTATGAATCACGTGTGTCTCTCTCAAAAGGTGTGTACATCAAGGATGATTGTGGTAAACAAAAAATCAAAGACTCAAATCATACAAGACGCTCCAAGCAAAACACATATCATGTGGTGAATAAAAAAATAGCTCCAAGTAAAGTTACCGATAGAAGTAGACGAAAGAGGGGATGCCTTCTGGGGCATCCCCAAGATTTGGCTTTTAGGTGTCCTTAGATCATATTGGGGGTGCCATGGGCATCCCCAAGCTTAGGATCTTGCCACTCCTTGTTCCATAATCCATCAAATCTTTACCCAAAACTTGAAAACTTCACAACACAAAACTTAAAGTAGAAAATCTCGCGAGCTCCGTTAGCGAAAGAAAACAAAAGACCACTTCAAGGTACTGTAATGAACTCATTATTTATTTATATTGGTGTTAAACCTACTGTATTCTAACTTCTGTATGGTTTATAAACTATTTTACTAGCCATAGATTCATCAAAATAAGCAAACAACTTACGAAAAACAGAATCTGTCAAAAACAGAACAGTCTGTAGTAATCTGTAGCTAGAGCAAGATCTGGAACCCCAAAAATTCTAAAATAAATTGCTGGACGTGAGGAATTTATCTATTAATCATCTGAAAAAATAATTAACTAAATAGAACTTTCCAAATAAAAATGGCAGCAGTTCTCGTGAGCGCTAAAGTTTCTGTTTTTTACAGCAAGATAACAAGACTTTCCCCAAGTCTTCCCAACGGTTCTACTTGGCACAAACACTAATTAAACACAAAAAACACAACCAAAACATAGGATAGGTAAATTATTTATTACTAAACAGGAGAAAAAAGCAAGGAATAAAAATAAAATCGGGTTGCCTCCCAACAAGCGCTATCGTTTAACGCCCCTAGCTAGGCATAAAAAGCAAGGATAGATCTAGGTATTGCCATCTTTGGTAGGAAATCCATAAGTGGCTCTCATAATAGATTCATAAGGTAATTTAATTTTATTTATAGTAAAGTGTTCCATGCCTTTCCTTAGCGGAGATTGGAATCTAATATTTCCTTCCTTCATATCAATAATTGCACCAATCGTTCTAAGGAAAGGTCTACCAAGAATAATAGGACATGAAGGATTGCAAATCTATGTCAAGAACAATAAAATCTATGGGCACATAATTCCTATTTGCGACAATAAGAACATCATTGATTCTTCCCATTGGTTTCTTAATAGTGGAATCCGCAAGGTGCAAGTTTAAAGAGCAATCATCAAAATCACGAAAACCTAACAAATCACACAAAGTCTTTGGAATCGTGGAAACACTAGCACCCAAATCACATAAAGCATAGAACTCATGATCTTTAATATTAATTTTAATAGTTGGTTCCCACTCATCTTTAAGTTTTCTAGGGATAGAAACTTCCAACTCAAGTTTTTCTTCATAAGATTGCATCAAGGCATCAACGATATGTTTAGTAAACGCTTTATTTTAACTATAAGCATGAGGAGAATTTAGCACGGATTGCAACAAGGAAATACAACCAATCAAAGAGCAATTTTCATAATTAAATTCTTTGAAATCCAAAATAGTGGGTTTAGCAACATCTAGGGTTTTAATTTCTTCAATCCCACTTTCATCAAATTTAGCATCAAGATCTAAAAACTCCGAATTTTTGGAATGCCTTCTAGGTAAAGGTGGATCATATTCAGTCCCATCATTATCAAGATTCATAATGAAAAACAAAGATTTAATAGGGGACACATCAATAACTTTTAGATCTTCATCTTTATTTTCATAGGAACTAGAAGAACACGCTCTTATAAAGGCATCTTTCTTAGCACGCATCCCAACGGTTCATTCTTTGCCCTCATCAATGGAAATTCTCACGGCTTTGAGAGACTCATTGATATCATGCTTAGGAGGAATAGATCTAAGCTTTAAAGAATCAACATCAAGAGAAATTCTATCAACGTTCCTAGCCAAATCATTAACTTTAAGCAATTTCTCTTCAAGCAAAGCATTGAAATTCTTTTGCAAAGTAATAAATTATTTAATATTAGATTCAAAATCAGAGGGAATCTTATTATAATTTCCATAAGAATTGTTGTAGGAATTACCATAATTATTAGAGGGATTACTAGGATAAGGCCTAGGATTAAAATTTCCTCTATACGCGTTGTTACCAAAATTGTTCCTACCAACAAAATTCACATCCATAGATTCATTATTATTCTCAATCAAAGTAGACAAGGGAATATCATTAGGATCAGAAGAAACACTCTTACTAGCAAATAATTTCATAAGTTCATCCATCTTTCCACTCAAAACATTAATTTCTTCTATCGCATGCACCTTTTTATTAGTAGATCTTTCAGTATGCCATTGAGAATAATTAACCATAATATTATCTAGGAGTTTAGTAGCTTATCCTAAAGTTATTTCCATAAAAGTGCCTCCCGTGGCTGAATCTAAAAGATTTCTAGAAGCAAAATTCAATCCGGCATAAAAATTTTGTTCAATCATCCACAAATTCAAACCATGAGTAGGGCAATTACGTATGATTAATTTCATCATCTCCCAAGCTTGTGCAACATGTTCATGATCAAGTTCCTTAAAATTCATAATATCGTTTCTAAGGGAGATGATCTTAGCGGGAGGAAAATACTTGGAGATAAAAGCATCTTTGCACTTGTTCCAAGAATCAATATTATTTTTAGGCAAAGACGAAAACCAAGCTTTAGCACGATCTCTAAGCGAAAAAGGAAATAGCTTCAACTTAACAATATCATTATCCACATCTTTATTCTTTTGCATATCACACAAATCAAAGAAGCTATTTAGATGGGTAGCGGCATCTTCACCAGGAAGGCCGGAAAACGGATATTTCATGACAAGATTCAGCAAAGCGGCATTAATTTCACAAGATTCAGCATCGGTAAGAGGAGCAATCGGAATGCTAATAAAATCATTGTTGTTGGTATTGGTAAAGTCACACAATTTAGTGTTATCTTGAGCCATCATGACAAGGAAGGAATACAACACACAAGCAAACAAAAAGCAAACGGGCAAAAAGAGGCAAATAGAGAAAGAGAGGGAGGATAGAGAGAGAAAGGGCGAATAAAACGGCAAGGGTGTAGTGGGGGAGAGGAAAACAAGAGGAAAATGACAAATAATGTAATGCGGGAGATAAGGGTTGTGATGAGTACTTGGTATGTTGATTTTTGCGTAGACTCCCCGGCAACGTCGCCAGAAATCTTCTTGCTACCTCTTGAGCATTGCGTTGGATTTCCTTGAAGAGGAAAGGATGATGCAGCAAAGTAGCATCAGTATTTCCCTCAGTTTTTGAGAACCAAGGTATCAATCCAGTAGGAGGCTACGCGTGAGTCCCTCGTACCTGCACAAAACAAATAACTCCTCGCAACCAACGCGATAAGGGGTTGTCAATCCCTTCACGGTCACTTACGAGAGTGAGATCTGATAGATATGATAGAATAATATTTTTGGTATTTTTGTGATAAAGATGCAAAGTAAAATAAAAGCAAAGTAAAAAAGCAAAGGAAATAACTAAGTATTGGAAGATAATATGATGAAGATAGACCCGGGGGCCATAGGTTTCACTAGTGTCTTCTCTCAAGAGCATAAGTATTTTACGGTGGGTGAATGAATTACTATTGAGCAATTGACAGAATTGAGCATAGTTATGAGAATATCTAGGTATGATCATGTGTATAGGCATCACGTCCGGGACAAGAAGACCGACTCCTGCCTGCATCTACTACTATTACTCCACTCATCGACCGCTATCCAGCATGCATCTAGAGTATTAAGTTCATGAAAACAGAGTAACGCCTTAAGCAAGATGACATGATGTAGAGGGATAAATTCATGCAATATGATAAAAAAACCATCTTGTTATCCTCGATGGCAACAATACAATACGTGCCTTGCTGCCCCTACTGTCACTGGGAAAGGACACCGCAAGATTGAACCCAAAGCTAAGCACTTCTCCCATTGCAAGAAAGATCAATCTAGTAGGCCAAACCAAACTGATAATTCAAAGAGACTTGCAAAGATAACCAATCATACATAAAAGAATTCAGAGAAGATTCAAATATTGTTCATAGATAATCTTGATCATAAACCCACAATTCATCGGTCTCAACAAACACACCGCAAAAAGAAGATTACATCGAATAGATCTCCACAAGAGAGGGGGAGAACATTGTATTGAGATCCAAAAAGAGAGAAGAAGCCATCTAGCTAATAACTATGGACCCGAAGGTCTGAGGGTAAACTACTCACACTTCATCGGAGGGGCTAGGATGATGTAGAAGCCCTCCATGATGACGGCCCTCTTCCGGCGGAGCTCCGGAACAGGCCCCAAGATGGGATCTCATGGATACAGAAAGTTGCGGCGGTGGAATTAGGTTTTTGGCTCTTGTTCTGATCGTTTGGGGGTACGTAGGTATATATAGGAGGAAGGAGTACGTCGGTGGAGCACCAAGGGGCCCACGAGGCAGGGGGGCGCGCCCTAGGGGCGGTGCCCCCCACCCTCGTGACCTCCTCTTTGACTCCCTGGAGTAGGGTCCAAGTCTCCTGGATCACGTTCGGTGAGAAAATCACGTTCCCGAAGATTTTATTCCGTTTGGACTCCGTTTGATATTCTGTTTATCCGAAACACTGAAATAGGCAAAAAAACAACAATTCTGGGCTGGGCCTCCGGTTAATAGGTTAGTCCCAAAAATAATATAAAAGTGGAAAATAAAGCCCAATATAGTCCAAAACAGTAGATAATATAGCATGGAGCAATGAAAAATTATAGATACGTTGGAGACGTATCACTCCTATCTAATCTCCTCCCTCTGATCTACACAACGGTGCTTCGGTTCGAGGTAAGCTCTACACGAAAAAGATGCACCTCGATGCTATGGTTCCATTCAGGCGATCGGTTCGTAGTTTCGTCGGTCATAAGTTCTTAATCTTGTGTTCCTGTTTGGAGCTATTCTGGATGAATTTTATCAGATTTGTGGCGCACGATCAATCATTTGAAATTTCCTTTGACCAGCAGCCTAATCTCGCAGTTCCTCACAACATTCGTGTTGTAAGTTTTTGGTTTCGACGATCATAGCTTCATCTCTCTTTGAATAGCAGTCTACTGCACTAACGCCGTTGATACGTCTCCAACGTATCTACTTTTCCAAACACTTTTGCCCTTGTTTTGGACTCTAACTTGCATGATTTGAATGGAACTAACCCGGACTGACGTTGTTTTCAGCAGAATTGCCATGGTGTTATTTTTGTGCAGAAATAAAAGTTCTCAGAATGACCTGAAAATCAACGGAGATTATTTTTGGAATATATAAAAATACTGGCAAAAGAATCAAGGCCAGGGGCCCACACCCTGTCCACGAGGGTGGGGGCGCGCCTACCCCCTGGGCGCGCGCCCCTGCCTCGTGGGCCCCCTGGTCCTCCTCCGACCTCAACTCCAACTCTATATATTCGTGTTCGGGGAGAAAAAATAAAAGAGAAGGATTCATCGCGTTTTACGATACGGAGCCGCCACCAAGCCCTAATCTCTCTCGAGAGGGCTGATCTAGAGTCCGTTCGGGGCTCCGGAGAGGGGAATCCGTCGGCATCGTCATCATCAACCTTCCTCCATCACCAATTTCTTGATGCTCACCGCCGTGTGTGAGTAATTCCATCATTGGCTTGCTGGACGGTGATGGGTTGGATGAGATTTATCATGTAATCGAGTCAGTTCTGTTAGGGTTTGATCCCTAGTATCCATTATGTTCTGAGATTGATGTTGCTATGACTTTGCTTTGCTTAATGCTTGTCACTAGGGCCCGAGTGCCATGATTTCAGATCTGAACCTATTATGTTTTCATGAATATATGAGAGTTCTTGATCCTATCTTGCAAGTCTATAGTCACCTATTATGTGTTATGATCCATTAACCCCGAAGTGACAATAATCGGGATACTTACCGGTGATGACCGTAGTTTGAGGAGTTCATGTATTTACTAAGTGTTAATGCTTTGGTCCGGTACTCTATTAAAAGGAGGCCTTAATATCCCTTAGTTTCCAATAGGACCCCGTTGCCACGGGAGGGTAGGACAAAAGATGTCATGCAAGTTCTTTTCCATTAGCATGTATGACTATATTCGGAATACATGCCTACATTACGTTGATGAACTGGAGCTAGTTCTGTGTCACCCTATGTTATAACTATTGCATGAGGAATCGCATCCAACATCATTATCCATCACTGATCCATTGCCTACGAGATTTTCACATATTGATCTTCGCTTATTTACTTTTCTGTTGCTACTATTACAATCTCTATAAAACCAAAACTATTACTTTTGCTACCGTTACCGCTACTATCATACTACTTTGCTACTAAATACTTTGCTGTAGATATTAAGTTTTCCAGGTGTGGTTGAATTGACAACTCAGCTGCTAATACTTGAGAATATTCTCTAGCTCCCCTTGTGTCGAATCAATAAATTTGGGTTGAATACTCTACCCTCGAAAACTGTTGCGATCCCCTATACTTGTGGGTTATCAAGACTATTTTCTGGCGCCGTTGCCGGGGAGCATAGCTCTATTCTTTGAGTCACTTGGGATTTATATCTTCTAATCACCATGAAGAACTTGAAAGATAAAAGAACCAAAAAATTTCCCTCAACTACGAGGGGAGGTAAGGAACTGCCATCTAGCTCTGCACTTGATTCACCTTCTGTTTTGAGTAAACTTGCGACACCTACACCTGCTATTCATTCTGATATGTTGTATGTTATTGATGATGCCACTTTTGCTTTGCATGATACTTATGATGAAACTACTTCTATGCTTGATAATATTGTGCCACTAGGTGAATTTCTTGATGAACAACTTGCTAGGGTTAGAGAGAATGAAATTATTGAAACTGATAATATTGATGAAAGTGATGATGAAGATTCTCCCCCTAGATATGAATTGTCTGTTGTGCCTGAGGGTTATGTTATAGATGAAGAAACTGCTAGAGACTTCTTAGCTTGCAATGATAGATATGATCTTAAGAAATTATTAGCTAAGCTTAAAGAAAAATCCTTGAATGCTAGTATGATATATGACCCTGCTTTTGCTACTTCACGTAACTTTATTACTGATAAGGATTATGATTGCTCTGTCGATCCCGAGTTAATTACTTTGGTTGAATCTGATCCTTTTTATGGCTATGAATCTGAAACTGTTGTGGCACATCTTACTAAATTAAATGATATAGCCACCCTGTTTACTCATGATGAGAAAACTCACTATTACTTTATCCTTAAGTTGTTTCCATTCTCATTAAAGGGTGATGCTAAAACATGGTTTAATTCTTTTGATCCTCATTGTGTGCGTAGTCCCCAGGATATGATTTATTACTTCTCTACTAAATATTTCCCCGCTCATAAGAAACAAGCTGCCTTAAGGGAAATATATAATTTTGTGCAAATTGAAGAAGAGAGTCTCCCACAAGCTTGGGGGAGGCTTCTCCGATTACTTAATGCTTTGCCTGATCATCCTCTCAAGAAAAATGAAATACTTGATATCTTTTATAATGGACTAACTGATGCTTCCAGAGACCACCTGGATAGTTGTGCTGGTTGTGTTTTCAGGGAAAGAACTGTTGATCAACCTGAATTACTATTTAATAATATGTTGAGTAATGAACATGATTGGACACTTCCTGAACCAACTCCTAAGCCAACTCTGAAGAAAAGGGGTATTCTATTTCTCGGTCCTGAAGATATGCAAGAGGCAAAGAAACCTATGAAAGAAAAATGTAATAAAGCTGAAGATGTTAAGAATTTACCACCTATTGAAGAAATACATGGTCTTGATAACCCGACATAGGTAGTAAAGGTAAATTCTCTCTATAGATTTGATAAATATGAAATCCCATCTACTCAGTTTGCTAGCCAATGCTTGGATGAGTTTGATAATTTTATTGTTAAGCAAGAAGACTTCAATGCTTATGTTGGTAGACAATTGAAACGTAATGCTTATATGATTGAACACTTGAGTGATTATATGTCTAGAGTTAAAGGTGAACTTAAACTTATTAGTAAACATGCTTCTATGGTTACCACTCAAGTAGAACAAGTGCTTAAGGCTCAGAATGATTTGCTCAATGAATTAAACAAGAAGAAAAATGATAATGATGTTAGAGTTATGACTAGAGGGGGTAAAATGACTCAAGAACCTTTGTATCCCGAGGGCCACCCTAAGAGAATTGAGCAAGATTCTCAGAGAACTAATGTTGATGCACCTAGTCCTTCAAAAAGGAAGAAGAAGAAAAATGATAGAACTTTGCATGCTTCTAGTGAACCTGTTGTTGACACACCTGAGAATCCCAATGATATTTCTATTCGGATGCTGAAACACAATCTGGTAATGAACATGAACCTAGTGATAATTTTAATGATGATGTTCATGTTGATGCTCAACCCTTGAAAGGAAATATGCCCTAAGAGGCAATAATAAGTATTATTTATTTCCTTAATATCATGATTAAATGTTTATTATTCATGCTAGAATTGGTATTAACCGGAAACATAATACATGTGTGAATACATAGACAAACAGAGTGTCACTAGTATGCCTCTACTTGACTAGCTCGTTAATCAAAGATGGTTATGTTTCCTAACCATGAACAACGAGTAGTTATTTGATAACGAGATCACATCATTAGATGAATGATCTGATTGACATGACATTCCATTAGCTAGCACCCGATCATTTAGATGTGCTATTGCCTTTCCTTTCATGACTATACATGTTCCTATGACTATGAGATTATGCAACTCCCGTTTGCCGGAGGAACACTTTGGGTGCTACCAAACGTCACAACGTAACTGGGTTGATTATAAAGGAGCATTACAGGTGTCTCCAAGGTAGATGTTGGGTTGGGGGGGGGGGGGGGGGGGGGGGGGGGGGGGGGGGGGGGGGGGGGGGGGGGGGGGGGGGGGGGGGGGGGGGGGGGGGGGGGGGGGGGGGGGGGGGGGGGGGGGGGGGGGGGGGGGGGGGGGGGGGGGGGGGGGGGGGGGGGGGGGCGTATTTCGAGATTAGGATTTGTCACTCCGATTGTCGGAGAGGTATCTCTGGGCCCTCTCGGTAATGCACATCACATAAGCCTTGCAAGCATTACAACTAATATGTTAGTTGTGAGATGATGTATTACAGAACGAGTAAAGAGACTTGCCGGTAACGAGATTGAACTAGGTATTGAGATACCGACGATCGAATATCGGGCAAGTAACATACCGATGACAAAGGGAACAACGTATGTTGTTATGCGGTCTGACCGATAAAGATCTTCGTAGAATATGTAGGAGCCAATATGGGCATCCAGGTCCCGCTATTGGTTATTGACCGGAGACGTGTCTCGGTCATGTCTACATTGTTCTCGAACCGTAGGGTCCGCACGCTTAAAGTTACGATGATAGTTATTATGAGTTTATGCATTTTGATGTACCGAAGTTTGTTCGGAGTCCCGGATGTGATCACGGACATGACGAGGAGTCTCGAAACAGTCGAGACATAAAGATCGATATATTGGAAGCCTATATTTGGACATCAGCATCGTTTCGGGTGAAATCGGCATTTTTCCGGAGTACCGGGGGGTTACCGGAACCCCCCGGGGGTTTATTGGGCCTACATGGGCCTTGAGGGAGAAGAGGGAAAGAGGCAGGAGGTGGCCGCGTGCCCCTCCCCTTCCTAGTCCGAATAGGACAAGGGAAGGGGGGCGCCCCCCCTTTCCTTTCCTTCCTCTCTTCCTCCTCTTTCCCCCCTCTCTCTCCTTGTCCAACTAGGAGTCCTACTCCCGGTGGGAGTAGGACTCCCTTGGCGCGCCCACCTTGGCCGGCCGCCCCTCCCCTTGGCTCCTTTATATACGGGAGGCAGGGGGGCACCCTAGACACACAAGTTGATCCTCGTGATCGTTCCTTAGCCGTGTGCGGTGCCCCCTGCCACCATATTCCACCTCGATCATATCGTTGTAGTGCTTAGGCGAAGCCCTGCGTCGGTAGAACATCATCATCGTCAC
Organism: Triticum urartu; assembly: GCF_003073215.2. Taxonomy (NCBI): domain Eukaryota; kingdom Viridiplantae; phylum Streptophyta; class Magnoliopsida; order Poales; family Poaceae; genus Triticum; species Triticum urartu. The sequence goes on along the minus strand of NC_053028.1, from coordinate 495,352,658 downwards.
CACGCCGTTGTGCTGACGAACTCATCCCCGAAGCTTTGCTGGATCGGAGCCCGGGGAGCGTCATCGAGCTGTACGTGTGCCAAGAACTCGGAGGTGCCGGAGTAACGGTGCTTGGATCGGTTAGATCGGGAAGACGTACGACTACTTCCCCTATGTTGTGTCAATGCTTCCGTTGCGATCTACAAGGGTACGTAGATCATACTCTCCCCTCTCGTTGCTATGCATCACCATGATCTTGCGTGTGCGTAGGAAATTTTTTGAAATTACTACGTTCCCCAACAGTGGCATCCGAGCCTAGGTTTTATGTTGATGTTATATGCACGAGTAGAACACAAGTGAGTTGTGGGCGATATAAGTCATACTGCCTACCAGCATGTCATACTTTGGTTCGGCGGTATTGTTGGACGAGACGACCCGGACCGACATTACGCGTACGCTTACGCGAGACCGGTTCTCCCGACGTGCTTTGCACATAGGTGGCTTGCGGGCGACAGTCTCTCCAACTTTAGTTGAACCAAGTGTGGCTATGCCCGGTCCTTGCGAAGGTTAAAACGGAGTCAAATTGACAAACTATCGTTGTGGTTTTGATGCGTAGGTGAGATTGGTTCTTACTTAAGCCCGTAGCAGCCACGTAAAACTTGCAACAACAAAGTAGAGGACGTCTAACTTGTTTTTGCAGGGCATGTTGTGATGTGATATGGCCAAGACATGATGCTAAATTTTATTGTATGAGATGATCATGTTTTGTAACCGAGTTATCGGCAACTGGCAGGAGCCATATGGTTGTCGCTTTATTGTATGCAATGCAATCGCGATGTAATGCTTTACTTTATTACTAAGCGGTAGTGATAGTCGTGGAAGCATAAGATTGGCGAGACGACAATGATGCTATGATGGAGATCAAGGTGTCGCGCCGATGACGATGGTGATCATGACGGTGCTTCGGAGATGGAGATCACAGGCACAAGATGATGATGGCCATATCATATCACTTATATTGATTGCATGTGATGTTTATCTTTTATGCATCTTATCTTGCTTTGATTTACGGTAGCATTATAAGATGATCTCTCACTAAATTATCAAGAAGTGTTCTCCTTGAGTATGCACCGTTGCGAAAGTTCTTCGTGCTGAGACACCACGTGATGATCGGGTGTGATAGGCTCTACGTTCAAATACAACGGGTGTAAAACAGTTGCACACGCGGAATACTCAGGTTATACTTGACGAGCCAAGCATATACAGATATGGCCTCGGAACACGGAGACCGAAAGGTCGAGCGTGAATCATATAGTAGATATGATCAACATAGTGATGTTCACCAATGAAACTACTCCATCTCACGTGATGATCGGACATGGTTTAGTTGATTTGGATCACGTGATCACTTAGAAGATTAGAGGGATGTCTATCTAAGTGGGAGTTCTTAAGCAATATGATTAATTGAACTTAAATTTATCATGAACTTAGTCCCTGATAGTATCTTGCTTGTTTATGTTGATTGTAGATAGATGGCTCGTGCTGTTGTTCCGTTGAATTTTAATGCGTACCTTGAGAAAGCAAAGTTGAAAGATGATGGTAGCAATTACACGGACTGGTTCCGTAACTTGAGGATTATCCTCATTGCTGCACAGAAGAATTACGTCCTGGAAGCACCGCTGGGTGCCAGGCCTGCTGCTGGAGCAACACCAGATGTTATGAACGTCTGGCAGAGCAAAGCTGATGACTACTCGATAGTTCAGTGTGCCATGCTTTACGGCTTAGAATCGGGACTTCAACGACGTTTTGAACGTCATGGAGCATATGAGATGTAGGAGTTGAAGTTAATATTTCAAGCAAATGCCCGAATTGAGAGATATGAAGTCTCCAATAAGTTCTACAGCTGCAAGATGGAGGAGAACAGTTCTGTCAATGAGCATATACTCAAAATGTCTGGGTATAATAATCACTTGATTCAATTGGGAGTTAATCTTCCAGATGATTGCGTCATTGACAGAATTCTCCAATCACTGCCACCAAGCTACAAGAGCTTCATGATGAACTATAATATGCAAGGGATGAACAAGACTATTCCCGAGCTCTTCGCAATGCTGAAAGCTGCGGAGGTAGAAATCAAGAAGGAGCATCAAGTGTTGATGGTCAATAAGACCACTAGTTTCAAGAAAAAGGGCAAAGGGAAGAAGAAGGGGAACTTCAAGAAGAAACGGCAAGCAAGTTGCTGCTCAAGAGAAGAAACCCAAGTCTGGACCTAAGCCTGAAACTGAGTGCTTCTACTGCAAGCAGACTGGTCACCGGAAGCGGAACTGCCCCAAGTATTTGGCGGATAAGAAGGATGGAAAGGTGAACAAAGGTATATGTGATATACATGTTATTGATGTGTACCTTACCAATGCTCGCAGTAGCACCTGGGTATTTGATACTGGTTCTGTTGCTAATATTTTCAACTCGAAACAGGGACTACGGATTAAGCGAAGATTGGCTAAGGACGAGGTGACGATGCGCGTGGGAAACGGTTCCAAAGTCGATGTGATCGCGGTCGGCACGCTACCTCTACATCTACCTTCGGGATTAGTATTAGACCTAAATAATTGTTATTTGGTGCCAGCGTTGAGCATGAACATTATATCTGGATCTTGTTTAATGCGAGACGGTTATTCATTTAAATCAGACAATAATGGTTGTTCTATTTATATGAGTAATATCTTTTATGGTCATGCACCCTTGAAGAGTGGTCTATTCTTATTGAATCCCGAGAGTAGTGATACACATATTCATAATGTTGAAGCCAAAAGATGCAGAGTTGATAATGATAGTGCAACTTATTTGTGGCACTGCCGTTTAGGTCATATCGGTGTAAAGCGCATGAAGAAACTCCATACTGATGGGCTTTTGGAACCACTTGATTATGAATCGCTTGGTACTTGCGAACCATGCCTCATGGGCAAGATGACTAAAACACCGTTCTCCGGTACTATGGAGAGAGCAACAGATTTGTTGGAAATCATACATACAGATATATGTGGTCCGATGAATATTGAAGCTCGTGGCGGATATCGTTATTTTCTCACCTTCACAGATGATTTAAGCAGATACGGGTATATCTACTTAATGAAACATAAGTCTGAAACATTTGAAAAGTTCAAAGAATTTCAGAGTGAAGTGGAAAATCATCGTAACAAGAAAATAAAGTTTCTACGATCTGATCGTGGAGGAGAATATTTGAGTTACGAGTTTGGTGTACATTTGAAACAATGCGGAATAGTTTCGCAGCTCACACCACCCGGAACACCACAGCGTAATGGTGTGTCCGAACGTCGTAATCGTACTTTACTAGATATGGTGCGATCTATGATGTCTCTTACTGATTTACCGCTATCGTTTTCGGGATACGCTCTAGAGACGGCCGCATTCACGTTAAATAGGGCACCATCAAAATCCGTTGAGATGACGCCTTATGAACTGTGGTTTGGCAAGAAACCAAAGTTGTCGTTTCTGAAAGTTTGGGGCTGCGATGCTTATGTGAAAAAGCTTCAACCTCATAAGCTTGAACCCAAATCAGAGAAATGTGTCTTCATAGGATATCCAAAGGAAACTATTGGATACACCTTCTATCACAGATCCGAAGGCAGGACTTTTGTTGCTAAATTCGGAAACTTTCTGGAGAAGGAGTTTCTCTCGAAAGAAGTGAGTGGGAGGAAAGTAGAACTTGACGAGGTAACTGTACCTACTCCCTTATTGGAAAGTAGTACATCACAGAAAACTGTTTCTGCGACACCTACACCAATTAGAGAGGAAGCTAATGATGATGATCATGAAACTTTAGATCAAGATACTACTGAACCTCATAGATCAAACAGAGTGAGATCCGCACCAGAGTGGTACGGTAATCCTGTTCTAGAAGTCATGCTACTAGATCATGATGAACCTATGAACTATGAAGAAGCGATGGTGAGCCCAGATTCCGCAAAATGGCTTGAAGCCATGAAATCTGAGATGGGATCTATGTATGAGAACAAAGTATGGACTTTGGTTGACTTGCCCGCTGATCGGCAAGCAATTGAGAATAAATGGATCTTCAAGAAGAAGACTGATGCTGACGGTAATATTACTGTCTACAAAGCTCGACTTGTCGCAAAAGGTTTTCGACAAGTTCAAGGGATTGACTACGATGAGACCTTCTCACCCGTAGCGATGCTTAAGTCTGTCCGAATCATGTTAGCAATTGCCGCATTTTATGATTATGAAATTTGGTAGATGGATGTCAAAACTTCATTCCTGAATGGATTTCTGGAAAAAGAGTTGTATATGATGCAACCAGAAGGTTTTGTCGATCCAAAGGGAGCTAACAAAGTGTGCAAGCTCCAGCGATCCATTTATGGACTGGTGCAAGCCTCTCGGAGTTGGAATAAATGCTTTGATAGTGTGATCAAAGCATTTGGTTTTATACAGACTTTTGGAGAAGCCTGTATTTACAAGAAAGTGAGTGGGAGCTCTGTAGCATTTCTGATATTATATGTGGATGACATATTACTGATTGGAAATGATATAGAATTTCTGGATAGCATAAAGGGATACTTGAATAAGAGTTTTTCAATGAAAGACCTCGGTGAAGCTGCTTACACATTAGGCATAAAGATTTATAGAGATAGATATAGACGCCTAATTGGACTTCCACAAAGCACATACCTTGACAAGATTTTGAAAAAGTTCAAAATGGATCAAGCAAAGAAAGGGTTCTTGCCTGTGTTACAAGGTGTGAAGTTGAGTAAGACTCAATGCCCGACCAGTACAGAAGATAGAGAGAAAATGAAAGATGTTCCCTATGCTTCAGCCATAGGCTCTATCATGTATGCAATGCTGTGTACCAGACCTGATGTGTGCCTTGCTATAAGTTTAGCAGGGAGGTACCAAAGTAATCCAGGAATGGATCACTGGATGGCGGTCAAGAACATCCTGAAATACCTGAAAAGGACTAAGGATATGTTTCTCATATATGGAGGTGACAAAGAGCTCATCGTAAAAGGTTACGTTGATGCAAGCTTTGACACTGATCCGGATGATTCTAAATCGCAAACCGGATACGTGTTTACATTAAACGGTGGAGCTGTCAGTTGGTGCAGTTCTAAACAAAGCGTCGTAGCGGGATCTACATGTGAAGCGGAATACATAGCTGCTTCGGAAGCAGCAAATGAAGGAGTCTGGATGAAGGAGTTCATATCCGATCTAGGTGTCATACCTAGTGCATCGGGTCCAATGAAAATCTTTTGTGACAATACTGGTGCAATTGCCTTGGCAAAGGAATCCAGATTTCACAAGAGAACCAAGCACATCAAGAGACGCTTCAATTCCATCCGGGATTTAGTCCAGGTGGGAGACATAGAGATTTGCAAGATACATACGGATCTGAATGTTGCAGACCCGTTGACTAAGCCTCTTCCACGAGCAAAACATGATCAGCACCAAGGCTCCATGGGTGTTAGAATCATTACTGTTAGATTATTGACTCGAGTGCAAGTGGGAGACTGAAGGAAATATGCCCTAGAGGCAATAATAAAGTTATTATTTATTTCCTTATATCATGATAAATGTTTATTATTCATGCTAGAATTGTATTAACCGGAAACATGATACATGTGTGAATACATAGACAAACAGAGTGTCACTAGTATGCCTCTACTTGACTAGCTCGTTAATCAAAGATGGTTATGTTTCCTAACCATGAACAAAAGAGTTGTTATTTGATTAACGAGATCACATCATTAGATGAATGATCTGATTGACATGACCCATTCCATTAGCTTAGCACCCGATC